>NW_020200805.1:88876-109434 GCF_001531365.2 Cynara cardunculus var. scolymus
CTCTCAGAAGGCTGATTGAGGTAATGCGCGCTCAAGTCAAATTCTACAGCCAGAAAGATTTCGACATCGCTATGAGGTTGGCCCAGCCAGATTTGAAAATTTCTCCTCCAAAGAACAGACCCAGTTGGCTGCTTAGATTTCATCCCAACACCATTGTCCACAATCCCATCTTTGGATTTGTTTTCATGGACAAGGATGAGATTCTATGATTCTTTGATCCAAAAGAGACGCACAAGTATTCCACAAAGTCTCTCGAGTGGGTGTTCAACTTGGTGGTGACAGAGGTGCAGAAAGGGAGAATAAGGGCGGATGAAGTGACCAACCTTCTGGAAACAATCAAGATACAAGTCTCCTTCAGAGAATGGATTTTCAAGGCCTACAAGACTGTCAAGTCTGACCTGCAATATGTCGTAGATGATTTTCCAAACTCTGCTGTGGAGTAATCTCTTGTAATAGTGTAGGCCTGCACTATCTTTTAATTCTTTCAGTTATGTAATTCATTTTCAGAGGATGAGATTAATCTCCTTTTGTATTTTTTCATAAGTCAATTCTTGCACCCAACTGTCCAAAAACTTTTTCATACTTAGGGGGAGATTGTTAGCTCAATTATTTCTATTTTGTAAAAGTATAGAAAAAGTATACTGCAAGTCTTGACAGAAGGATAACTCCACATAAGACAACAGAGGATTAAACGATAGAAGCCGTTTGATCGAACAAGTGAAGAATGACAGAACCTCTGATGTCTTTCACAGAGGTTCTGGAAAATAGTCCTCTGTCAAATAGAACATGCAAGTCAATTACAGCAGAGCCTCTGAGATGGCTCACAGAGGGTGTGTGGATTTCGTCTTCTGTGAAGTTTCTGTTCCAACATTTTCCAAAGGTTGTTAGCCGCATATGCTTCTCACGTGACTAGGGAATAATCGACTTTATTTGGACGGCTCAAATGAAGACACGCGTCAAGATCTGGTCTCTAAGGTCGTTAGGAACTAGTATAAATAGCGGATAGGATCTTTGTAATCTGTGAGCTTCCAGTATTGTAAACGTCAAATTTTTCAATTGAATGAATTGAAAACCTTTGGAGCAAATCTCTTGTGTTCATCTTCTTCATCAATACAGTGTGTTCTTAATACTCTGTTTTGCACTTATTATTATTTCCACTGCACTTCATTGTTCAAGAGCTTTTCTAGAGTATTAGATCAATATCAAAGCTGAATTTAAGATCCAACACAAATGCAAAACATTGCGAAAAATTCTCAGAGTTGATGAAAAGCAAATTTGAGATGAGCATGATGGGAGAACTAAGTTTCTTCCTTGGTCTTCAAATAAAACAAGCCTCAGAAGGAATTTTCATCAATCAGTCCAAATATGTGACTGACCTTCTCAAGAAATATTTTCTCTCAAATTCATCATCGATGAGAACACCTATGGCTACAGGAGCTAAGTTGATTGCTGATCCATCAAGCAAACCTGTGGATGTAACAACCTACAGAGGCATGATTGGATCACTCCTGTATCTAACTGCTAGTAGAACAGACATTATTTTTGCCATATGTCTTTGTGCAATATATGAATCAAATCCTAAAGAATCGCATCTCTCTGCAGTCAAGAGGATCTTTAGATACCTAAAGGGAACTCCATCATTGGGTCTCTGGTATCCAAAGAACTCTGGCTTTGATCTAATAGCCTACACAGATGCAGCTCATACAGGTTGCAAACTTGATAGAAAGAGCACGTCTGGAAGCTGTCAACTCTTGGGGGACAAGCTCGTAAGTTAGACTTCCAGAAAACAAAATTGTGTCTCAACCTCTACAGCAGAAGTAGAATATGTTGTTGCTACTAGTTGTTGTTCACAAGTTCTTTGGATGAAGACTCAGCTTAAGGACTATGGATTCCATTATGACAAAATCCCCATCCTCTGCGACTCCAAGAGTGCCATAGCAATCTCTGCAAACCCAGTGCAGCATTCCAAGAACAAGCACATCGATGTAAGGTACCATTTTCTGAAAGCCAATGTTGAAAAAGGCAATATAGAAATGTACTTTCTACCCACTGAGATTCAACTTGCTGACATTTTCACAAAAGCTCTTGATGAGAAAAGATTTTTATTCCTAGTCAGCAAGATGGGTATGCTGAATCTCAACCACTTAAAGGCAATAAGTATTTCAATCAGAGATTCTCAGTATCTCATGATTATGCCTACAAGTGATACAAAGAAATCAGCCATAATCAATAAAGTACTCCAAAACAGCGTCTCTGGTTCTAAAGACCAGAGCCTCTGGCCATGAAGAAATCTTTTAATATGGCTCAAATATTTTTCATCGCCTTTAGAACCAGAGACCTCTAGTCCAAAGCAAATACTTAGTTTTTCTTCACTAAGTATTACTTTCGGAACCAGAGCCTCTGGTTCTAATGACCAGAGCCTCTGGATTCCCACTCTTTGAAACCAGAGCCTCTGGTCCTATAGACCAGAGTCTCTGGATTCTCATCCCTTGAGACCAGACCCCTTTTGGACTCCATCGCATATCCTCAATCATATAACCAGAGCCTCTGGTTCTAAAGACCAGAGCCTCTGGTTTCCAAGTCCTTTGCAACCAGAGATATCTGGTTCCCTTATAAGACTTGGCATGTTCACTTCAACTTTCATTCATCAAAAATAGCATCTCCAAGTCAACCAGAGCCTCTGGTTCTATAGACTAGAGCCTCTGGATTCATACTCTTTGCAATCAGAGCCTCTCTGGACCCATAGAGTCCCCCCCCGGTTTTCACTCCTCATGTACTTAACCATTTTCTCATACTTCTTTTCCTCGCCTTTGCAACTAGAGCCTCTGGTTCTAAAGACCATAGCCTCTGGATTCATTGTCTTTAGAACCAGACCCCTCTAGTCTCAGAGACCTATTCATATGCATATCAATTTGCACACTTAGTCACAACCAGAGCCTCTGGTTGTATAGACCAAAGCCTCTGGTCACCTCAATCATCATTATTATTGGTTCTAGGGGGAGTTTTTAAAACTCAAAACCAATCTTCATGCATCATTTAAAGGGGAGATAGTCATTCATCATGAAACTCCATTATACTCATGCATTTTCCATACCAGAGCCTTTGGTTCTACTATCTAGAGCCTCTAGACACATAAATGCTACATAAATAATGAATACACCTTGTGTATTTAATCAGAGCCCCTTTGGTTCTACATAAAGGATTGCCCATGCTTATACAGAAGCTCTGGTTTGCCATCCAAGGCTTCTTAATCATGCAATCCAACATTTCATCGATGAATTCCTTCATCAATATTCAACCAGAGCACCTCTGGTTCGCCATCAAAGTGGTTATGTGCAACCAGAACTCCTCTGGTTCCATGACAAAATCACTTTCATCCATAAACCCATCAAAATTGAAAAACTTTCTAAAGATTACACAAAATTGCAGCTTTTGTGACTAAAAACTATACAACATGGGTTTTTAGAAGACTAAAACTTCGTAATTTGTATTAATCTTACAATTAGATGGAATTTTAAAATTTCAATTGTTTTTGGATTAATCTTTAACGAGATATTATTTGGAATAAATTATATATTTCAAATAATCCATACGTCATCCTCACACACGCCTGACACCATATACAGCCTGTTCCCCATGAACCGTTTCAAATTTCCCTTCCCTAACCCCGCCTTGACACGTGTCCTCCAACATTAATAGCACGTACAATCAAGACGACTAACGATCTCCAAATCAAGTCACCTTTTACCCAACCGACTCCCATTTTCATGATTATTTCAATATAATAATCAAGAAAACCTTTTCCTATTCCCCACCCCCCACCACACCCCCACCTATAAATACCCATCTTCACCCTCCATTTACTTTTTACGCTCCTTAAAACTTGCAAACAGACTTTGATGAATGAACTTACCTGCAACTTCCTACACAATGGCTTCCTCCGCGTCACACGAGTCCAACAACAATGACAGCCACGTTCAATCCACCAGCACCGACAGCCGCACAATCGTCTTCCTCCTAATGAAGCCCAACAACCATGCCATTGAACTACGAAACACCCTGTTCGACGACAGGTTTGCCGTCATGATCGAATTCTTCAAAAACAGCATCCTTCTACGAGCACTGACCCTCACTGACAATGGCATACCACTAAAGTACGTCCAACAGTACTGGCAGACCTGCAAATTCAATCCTGAAAGCCATGGAATAATGGGGGACATTGACGCCCCAAACGACATGATTTGCTCGCTCAAGATCTCGCAGGCAAAAGTATCTCGAGTTCTGTGCATTCCAACCCATCGAGAACTCAGGATTGACTAATATGCCGAGCCACCCACCACCTCCGACATCCTCAGGTTCATCCAAATGCTAGGTTACAATCGTGACCTACGCAACGCCTCCGACTTCAAAAGGCAGTGTTTACCGCCAATGTGGAATATGTTCTTTCCCATATTGAACAGGGCCCTCACCTACAAACTAGGGTCGATGGACCAGGGCAACATCAACATCATGATGATCATGTACGGACTCTTCTTCAACATCCCTCTCAACTACGCTTTTCTCATATACAATGAGATCCACACTGCGGTAGTCAAGAAGTGTAAGCTCCAGGCGACCGGCAAGCCCTTAACCTCTGTTCTGTTTTCTCATTTCCTAACTCTATTCATAGGGGATGCGATGAGGAAATATGACCTCCCGGCCGAAGAACCATTCACCCCCGTCTTCGAAATGCATGGCCATCGACCCACTCTCTCGAAGGAAGGATATACCATCAACAAACCAGTCTCCAGAGAAATGCTCAGTGTAATACCAGAGACATCGGAGATCCGACGAACTTATGAACGTTCTCTGATGTCCCATGAACCGAGGGCAGCTACCCCAGAGCAAATAGAACCGTCCCCAAAATCGAGCGAGAGAGCACATGAGCCATCTTCATCGGATGATGAAGATGATGATGATGATGGTACTCCACGTGCATCCCCTGGCCCTTCACAAACACATCCCCCTCCCTCTTCCTAAAAGGAAACCACCTCCTCTACCCCCTGGCGATCAAGGCCAAAGGGGTATTGAACAAGGACCACCCAGTCCAATCCCACAACCAGCCAGCCATCCAGAGGCCATTCTTCGGGCCTCTAGAGATGATTTACCTGAGGAACCTCAATTTCCATCGCCCCTCTCCCAACAGAGAGGCGATGAAGACATAAGAGCCACATTGCCTCATGGCTCGATAATACCACCCACACACCCGGAAGCATGTGTTGCTTCTGCTGTTGATGAACCCCAAGATCGTTCAGAGCGATCTCCCTTTCGTGCACCACAACCCTCTTCGATACTTGATCTAGCGAAGGGGAAACACACTTACTTCTCTTACCCGGCCTCTGAAGCCGAGGAAGAAGAGGAAGTTGTCGCAACATCTGGAGATAGCTCCTCACTTGAGGGCTATCAAGGACGTGATTGAAATCCTTCAAGACCTACATTCTCACAAGGCATTGAAGGCGCCTTAGGAGCAGAGGCCCAACCAGCAGCATCTGTTGCTGCATGGGTTACCCCCACGACCGAACTAGTCACAAAGGCCGAGTTCCAAGCCTTTGTTGACTCAATTTAGCGGTCTTTGGAAGACCTAAAACTCATCATCCAAGGGATTGTTGAAAACCCACCATCCATCGATACCACCACCCTTCAACAATCCCTTGCCACCCTTCAACAAACCCTTACCACCCAAACCAGAGACAATACCACCCGTCTCCAAATGCTTCAACAAATCGTAACCCAACACCACAACACCTCCTCCTCCCTTGCCACCCAAAGAAACCAACTCCTCATTAAATCCATCGCCACTCTCACGGCCCAGGCAACTGCGACTGATGAGACCCTTGCCTCCATCACCACCCAAATAAACACCATCTTCCAAACCCTCAACACCCTACCAGTCACAATCCTCTCCCAACTCCCTCAACCAACCCCTCCACAAACATCTTCATCAATCGATGAAATCCTAGCCTCCCTCACCACCCAAATGACCACCATACAAACCACCCTCACCCAACTCCCAGCCACAATACTAGCCAACATACCCCAGCCTCCACCACCTCCACATCCCTCTGAAGGTCCATCCTTCGATGTAGCCTTCGCCTCCTTCACTGCAGAGGTGAGGAATCTCATCGCCAATCTTCCCAATCCTCCATCGACATCCACAACCGCCTCTGTGCCACCGCCAACTACATCAAGCACGGATTTTGCCACAAGAGCCGATCTCCAGGCTCTGTCCAAGGCACTTATCTCATCGTTCAATGAGATAAGTGCAAAGTTTGCCGCTCGATTGATTGAGCCTACCAATGCGTTGAAGAAGAGCCTCCTACAACAACAAGAACGAACGAACCCTCTTCTTTGCTCCATTGAACAACGGCGCAACAGGGATCGAGTAAGCACACTGGCCGAACACATCCGTCTATTTAAGAAGAACAGGACCAGGGGCTCTTGTTCATCAAGCCGCCCCTCAAGAGACGGAGGCATGAGGATCCAGACCCCGATGAACATGGTCTAGGTCCTCATGAGGGGGAGAATCAGGCAACAGCTTCACAACCAATGGAATCTGCTACACCCTCATCATCCCACCAACAAACACAAAACCCACCATTACCCAACCAAGGAACCCAAACAAGGAAACCAGAGGCTCAGCCCTCTTAAGATGTACAAAATGTACATGTTCCCCTTGCTACCACACCTGAACCCATCATGTTGAGTTCCTCAACCGATGAAAATCCATCCACCCCATCAACAGAAACCAACCCACCTTTTACTCCATCTTCAACATCAAACCTACCATTAACCCCATCACCAACCCCTC
This sequence comes from Cynara cardunculus var. scolymus, assembly GCF_001531365.2. NCBI lineage: Eukaryota > Viridiplantae > Streptophyta > Magnoliopsida > Asterales > Asteraceae > Cynara > Cynara cardunculus. The sequence continues at coordinate 95,724 of NW_020200805.1, forward strand.
GCGAAACACAACCTTTCATCAACCTACCCAATGAACCTGAACAAACACACATCCAACCTTCACCTCAATAACCTCAACCCAAACACAACCCAATAAACCTACACCCCAAAAAGAGCCAACCAAGAAACCATCACATTGCCAACTGATACACAACCCACTACCCAAACATACCCCCCAACTGATACACAACCCATAACCCAAACTCAACCCCCAATCAAACCTACCACGATGCAAGTGGACATTCCCTCTTCATCATGGCATCCTCCGCAGATTCTAGTCGATGAAATAATCGAGAACATAGAGTCGCTAAGGAGATGTCCAGAGATACCTCCTGGGGAACCCATCATGATGGAAAGCATCTATCAGTATCTATACCACGATCGTGATGAAAGCTTGTCTCTCCATCCTCCAGTTCTATCACCAGAATCAATGGACCTCTTACACCATCGATTTGTTAGACAGACTACCCAACCACCACAAGCTGTCTTCTCAAATGATGGGATAAGGATGGTAATGGATATCAAGATGAGGACCTTCGCCAATAGAGCTATTAGATATATCGAGTACACAGTGGAGAGAGCTCATGGTCAGGTCAACATCTTCAATGATAATGACTTGATCAATCTCAACCCCTACAACTTGATCGACCTTTATGCATTCACAGCTCAGCGAGAGGATCAAGGAATAAGATTTGGGATGGCAAACAGAGCGATAGTGAAGACGATGGAGACCCTGGTGATGCACAGAGCCAAGAGTGATTTTCAAATTGCTCTTCCATTGGGTATCGAAAGACTCTATTGCACCCCACCAAATGAAGACTTTCTTGGACTCCATGAGAAGAGATCTGCCTCTGTCTTAACTCAACCCGAGCTTGGACTTATCTTCAAGAATGAGTTCGGGGTAAAGAAAATTTTCAGACTAACTGATGCCTTCAAGTATTCAACCAATACACTTGAGTGGTTTCAGAAGGTTATCAGAGAGAGACTGGGCAGAACTCATGTGCCAAGAGAAGATGGGAAGCAACTCATTCATGAGGTATCAACAGTCATCAGTTATTAAAGACTGCTTCTACGCTTTGGGGATATATCTCAAGGTAGATCATGAATGGAGTTTTAGAAATTTTGGCCTTAATATGAAATGTCTTTTGCTTCAAGAATTGTAAGAATTCATCATCCAATGAAAATTTCGAATTTGATGCTTTCTATTCTTCAAAATTATTCATAGATTAGTTTATATTTGTTCTTTCATTACTTAGGGGGAGATTATTAGAACCCATAATTTATAAGTGTAAAAGTAATGAAGAACAATAAGTGATAAAGAACTAGAAGACCGATGAAGACATTAAGGCAGAATTGACCAAGTCTAGAGAAGAACTAGAGGGTCAATGAACAACCAGAGATGCGATGGAAAGAGCATCTTCATCACCCCTTTGGTCAACAACACTTAGAGTTTTCTAAAGCAATTCAACCAGAGGCATACGATGAGGATATGAAGATAAGGTTGAATCATCATCTCATGAAAGACAGCTGGAGATGACAAATCGACAGCTGGATTTCAAGTTTATCTTAATTTATAGTTTATCCATAGTTTAGATAAACTTTATCTGTTAGTAGAAGATTAGCTAAATAGTCTCACTAGATAGTTATCTTCTAATTAGCCTTCTAGTATAAATAGGTGATTAGGCCTATTGTTAAAAAAAGTCGCTTTTATGTTTTTCATATTGAATAAAGTGAAATCATTGGCACTCAAGATTATTCTTTGAATGTTCATACATTGTTCATGAACGTTCATATTTGTTCATTAAAACACTATAATTTGGTTATTTTTAACTCGATTATTAGTGTTATTGAGAGATCTGGGATCAACACGCCCTTGACACAAAGTCTGGTAAACTAACTCCTGGATCACTTAGATTACCAATTGAGACAACAGTTGAATAAGCTGTTGTGCCTATGTTCAGTGTTGGCAAAGTGATAACACAGGTAGGACTTCTGACCGGTCCTTGTGGGAGGTCAATTGACACCATTCTGGTCGTTCCGGCGAGTTCATGAAGAACTACAATTGGAGCAACAGATGCTCGAGACTCTTGTGTACATATGTGTATCGGCTCTAGACTCAAGGCGCACAGAATCGAAGTCGTAGGCTGGGGCAACGGCCTACTTGTTTCAATATCTACATTCTCCAAGTGAGAAATATATAACATATATGCTAAGTCTGCGTGTTGAAATGAAACAGCTGGTTGTTGAGAACCAGTTGAGTGGTCGGGTTGGGTGTGCAAGTGCATAGTTGGGTTAGCTATGTCTTCTTCAATACCAACATCAACGAATGAATGTCGATAGCAAATGTGGGTGCCCGACTATGTGTCTCCGCTAGGATAGGAGCTTGATCTTGATTTTGTGCTCCACTCACACACTCACCATATTCTTCTACTTCCCTTTCACTCAACCTCTCAGCATTTTCTACTTCAGCTCCCTCATCTCCTCTTTCTACTAGAATATCTGACAAGTCTTCCAGCATTCGATCATAATCATCAGGTCTGGCTCCAAAGTCATCAACATTAAATGATAGAGAATGCAGACTTGAACAAGTCTGTGGAACGTCAAACTCTGGAAAGATCTCATCCATATTATCAACCATTGCTCTTATTTGAATATTCTGTGAAGGAATCGGTTGAGCATGGTTGTCAACATCATCATCTTCATTGTCATTGTCATCATCATCACCCAGAGCTGCCTGATTGTCGGATATTGTATCTTTCGAACTTGATGAAGTCGAGGAAGTACTATCAGATGAAGTACCATGCTGATCAGAGGCTCCCCGCTCCTGTTCACCCCTCTCAATTACATTTTCCCTCATCTCACTGCCATGTTCAGGTAACCCGTGTTCCTAGACGCTCTCATCTACAATTTAATCCTCTCACTCAAATGAGGTATGGGGTGATCCTGGGGTAAGTTCAACTAGTTCTAGCTGAACTATAGGATCTATCACTCACCTATAGTCTATAACACACTGAGCCCTCTGATCAGTAAAGGCAAATAGCTCGGGTGGAATCTCCATGATTGAATCCAAATCTTCAACCTCGGTATGTTGCCGAATTCTCGTCATCACAAAAGTTGGCCCCATTTCACTATTAGCTCTGGCTGGGATATCTTCATTTGAGTTCATCATTGCTTTTATGAACATTTGGAGAAACCGTTGAAAAGGCACGAACTTTCTGGCTTTTGACGGAAATCTCTTAGCATTAACGAGCTCCACCAGTTCATTCCATATGATGAGAGCATAATCATATTTTCGCGTAAAGACTATCCCATGGAAGAACTTTAAAAATGAACTACTGCAAGTGTCGATTCCCGCAGTTTTTAAAGTCAAGCATCTATTCATAATTGAAAATAGGAGATGCCAGATTGATGGTAGGAAACTCCGTTTGAATTGAGACGGGTTAGTCAACTCCTGCGAGTATCCTAACCGTTTGATGTAATGGCAAAGTTCGTCGTCAGTAATAAGAGCTTCAAACCTGTGGAGCCTGGTCTAGGAAGACGTAGAATTCTTCTAAGTCTTTTTAATGTAAATAGGCTGCCATATTCATCTACGGCTCCTTCGAAGTAGTAAGTGTCACAGTTTTTGGCCAGTGTTAGGGTATTCCAAAACTGTGGTAAATACACCATAGGAACTGGTGTGTGGGTAGAACGAGAGTAAGAAATTGGGTGTCCGCGCAAGATTTCTAGAATAATTTGGTATTCGGCGGCATATCAAAGCTGAAAGAATGGTTGTTGGGTTTTATTTCTAGGTATTGGCATTGTGGGAATAGTGTTTTTGCGGGTATTGGTTGGTTAAATGGCTAAGGAGGGTTAGGTATGTTGTCAGACCTAACAGAGGGAATGTGAGATTCCTCGTCAGACTAATGTTGATTATCTGCCATTAACCTGTAAAATATCTAAAAATATTAGAACCCGAATTAATCGAATAACACTAATTTAAAAAAAAAATAAAAAGAAATTGAAAACAAAAAAAATTTAGTTCTAAAAAAATTTAACTAAAAAAATCTAAACAATAAAAAAATTAAAAACAAAAACTTAAAAAAATACTAAAATTAACAAAAAGAAATTTAAAAAAATTTACCTAAAAAATTTTAAAAAAATTTTAACAGAAACAAAAGAAAAAAAACATTACTAAAAAAAATATAAAGACAAAAATCTAAAAAAAATATTAACCGGATTTAATATCCGATCAACACAGAAAAAATTTAAAAATATACTAAGTCACAAAAACTTAAACCGGACAATATCAACCGAATTAAGGTTGATCGGAGTAAACTCCGGTCACCTTCTCCGGTGAGAAATCCGATCAAAACAAAAACATTAAAAAAACCCTAACTCGAACAACAAAACCTAAACTAATTTTAAACCTAAATCGGTGAAAACAAAAAATTAACTTCTGTAACTTCTGAGATTAGTGTTGTAATTGTGATTAGAAATTCTCTCAAGAAATCTACACCAGATTTGGTGATCATTTCTCTCTAAATTTCATCTTGTTCTTAATTCTTGAAGATTTGATTCAGATCTGTATGATTTGGGATTTTCAATTGGTATCAGAGCAAACTGCAGCAATTTGTTTAGAGGAATAAACAGATTTATCGAGAATTTTGCACGAATTATAGAGGATTTATCGATCTGTTCTTGTTGTTCTTCAATCTGTTCATCATGTTCTTCAGTCCATAATCGCATTTTTAGGCTTAAATCCCTTGAATTTTGATTGTTAATTGATTAAATTTACACTACTAAATTCTTAATTTCAATTTGAACAACTTTGATTCACATTGATTTTGATTTTAAACAAGTTTTGAACCATTTTTGATCGAATTTTGAGTTTACGAAATCTGTTTATGTTCTTCAAAAACTCATATTTTTGCAGATTTTGATCCTTTTTTTTGGTGAAAAGTGTTAAAATTGTGTTTTTGCTTGAATACTAGTCCGTATAACTCTTAATCGGTTTAAGTGTAAATCACTTATATCTTGTTCGATTTAAGACTTGTGATATTTTGTGAATTGGTTGTGCGATTTAGGTTAAACCGGGTAAGGTTTGCACTATTTAGAGGTAAATCGCTTGATACTTGTTCGATTTAGTGACCGATTTAGTTTAATCCGTTTGATAAATCGTTGATGTGTTGTACGATTTATAGATAATTCGGTTGCTTCTTAAGCGGTTTAGTGAGCGATTTAATCTCTTTGGTGGGTGATATATTTGTAATCTGGTTGTTTCCTTATCATTTTACTTGTGTGATATTAGTATCGTGCGATTTAGTTTGAGCGATTTAATTGATTTGTCGTATGCGATTTAAGTAATCGTACTTTGACTTCTTGAAGTTTGTTGACTATATTTTGACTTTGACTTCTTGAACGGATTATTGAACGGATATTGACTTTCATTTGTGATCGATTTAGTCTCTTTGACTATTTGAGCGATTTGAATTTAAGCGGACTTGATCGTATTTGACTTGGTTGACTTAGTTGACTTGATTTGTTAACCTTTTACGTCTGTATTTCATTTTGCAAATTTGACTAAGTGTTGAAAACATCCGATTTGAGATTTCTTATTTGTGTGAAATTTGACTAAGTGTTAGAATTCACCGGATTTCTCATCCGGATTTGAAATGTCCAAATTCATACACAACTGATCAAGTTCTTCAAGAACATTAAGAACAAGATGAAGAGAGAGAATAGATCACCAAAATATCTTTGATTGCTTGAGAGAGAATTACAATCCTAATCTCAGATTACAGAAATGCTAATGACTTGTTAATGACAATTACAAACTTAACTACTATTTATACTAAGGAAAGTATAAAGCTAATCTATTACAAAGCATGTAAAATATGGAGAACTTGAATACAACAATAACGCGCATACTTGAACCCCAACATTCTCCCCCTTTGGATTCAAGTTCGAACTCTTGTAAATTTTGTCTTTCTAAGTCCGAGGAGTTTCTCCAGCCTCCTTAGAGCGTTCCGGTATTGAATCTTCTACTCAAGCAGATTTATGGCATTGATCAACAAATATCTATCTTTAGATCTCATTCTCTCCGACTCCACAACCCTGTCATTGTTTACCCTCTTCAAGTCAAGTGCCCGTCTCACTAGTCTTATTGTACCATCTGAATACTTGTTTAGCTCGCTGAATCTCATAAACTTCTTCACTTGATGCTCAGCAAAGTATATGACTCCGAACTCTGGTTTTTCAAGAATCATGTAAACTGGATAAGCATCAATACCTTCTAAGTCTTGATCAGGTCTCTTCAGATTGATGATTCTTTGATTATCTTCAAGACCCATCTGAACATCAATAACCATAGCCAACTTTACATGACTCCTCATATACCTTTTAATGGCATCAAGAGCAACCAGAGCTCCATCTTTCCTATTGGTCATGTTACGGATCTCACAGTACATATACTCCAAGTCTTCCAAATATAAGTTCGAGAAAATCATCTTCACTAAACCTCTAGACTTTCCCATCTTGTCGAGTCACAGTGAAGACCGGATACCAGACTCTGAAAAGTCTTTGAGCATCTATCTGTTTGATTGTGACAACCCGATGTTTGGTACGAACTTCACTAACAAGTAGACGTCTGGCTTTCAGAACGTGCCTGAACTCCAAGCGATACTCTTTGGTTTCCTGGTGGATACCAATATATTTATCACCACTCAGAGCCTTACGATGTCGGAGGAAGATTCCAAAGTAGATGTCTTCATGGTACGGCTCTCGGATCCTTGCCCTATCATACCCTGGAACATTTGCTCAAATGACGAATGGCACATAATTCCTCGTGAAAATCTCTGTAGGATCAAAAGGCTCTCTAGGAGCAGGAATGTCAGATGCACCAGCTACAACTGCAGTGGAGGATTCTGGCACTGTCTGACGATCACCTTGAAACGGGAATACTGGGTCTTCCTCACTAATATCATCTTCAAAATCAAAGTATAACCCGGTTGACTCGTCAATTTTCTCAATATCCTCTCCAAAATCTTGCTTTCCACCCAGCACAGTAGCAAACACGTCATTGAATCCAACATTGGCAGACAAGTCCAATAACAGCCTTGTTCCTACTGTGGAGTCCGCCGGCTTTTCAACCATTGGCTCGATCGTAGGACTTCTCTCTATTTCTTCCTCATCTTCTATAATAATTGCCTCGATGATTCTTTCCCGTGTAGACTCCGGGGTAGAACCTTCAGCATGGACATCTTGAGCAGCTGGCTCACTTTCAACACTCGAAACTTGAACAGACGTCTCAGCCACCCTCTGTCTCTTCCTCTCCCCCTCATGATGATCTGGATCTTCTAGGTCATCATGCCTTCTTTTGTGTGAGGTGGCCTGAGATTTGCATGTCTCTTCTAGAATAGATACCAGTTCAAAGAGGGCATGCATTATGCTTTTAAGATCTTGGGTGTTTGATGTGATTAACTTGCTAACTTTGGTGAAGCTAGAAGCAACCACATCTTGAAGGGCCAAAAAATCTGAGGCTCGAACGGGAGGGATATCATCAATTTGTTATCTTAAGAGCCCAACCAAGTCTGCATCTTCAGCGTCAGGATTTTGGGATGCCATCAACTTAGCATACAACAGCGATTTGAGTTCGTCCACCGTTTGCTCTTGTACCCTCGGAGGCTCAGGTACAGGAGTTCGTCCACCGTTTGCTCTTGTACCCTCGGAGGCTCAGGTACAGGNGAGTTCGTCCACCGTTTGCTCTTGTACCCTCGGAGGCTCAGGTACAGGAGTTCGTCCACCGTTTGCTCTTGTACCCTCGGAGGCTCAGGTACAGGCGGTGGTGATGGCGCAGATGGTTGCTCTTTCCCTTTCAAAAGTATTTTAAAACTAGCAATGTGTGTATCCATGTTGTCTTGAACAACCTTTAGGGCGCCGTCCAGATACTCCCTTGACACAAAGTCTGGTAAACTAACACCTGAATCACTTAGATTACCAGTTGAAACAACAGTTGATAAACTGTTGTGTCTACGTTCAGTGTTGGCATAGGGATAGCACTGGTAGGACTTCCAACCGGTCCTTGTGAAATGTCAATCGACACCACTCTGGTCGTTTTGGCAAGTTCACTAAGAACTGCAACTGGAGCAACAGATGCTCACGACTCATGTGTACATATGTGTATCGGCTCCAGACTCGAGGTGCACAAAATCGATGTCGTAGGCTGGGGCAGCGGCCTACTTGTTTCCATAACTACATTCTCCAAATGAGAAGTAGATAGCATATGTGCTACATCCTGTGTTGAAGTGAAACAACTGGTTGTTGAGAACCAATTCAGCGGTCAGGTTGGGTGTGCAAATGCATAGCTGGGCTAGCTATGTCTTGTTCAATACCAACATTCAACGAATGAATGTGAATAATGGATGTGGGTGCCCGGCTATTTGTATCGGCTAGGTAAGGAGCTTGATTTTCATTTTGTGCTCCATTCACACCCTCACCATATTCTTCTTCGTCCCTTGCACTCATCCTCTCATCATTTTTGACTACTTCTCCCTCATCTCCTTCTCCGATTGAAACACCTTGTAAAATAGGATCATATTCGTCATATGTAGCTCCATTGTCATCAACATCGAACGATAAGGAATGTTGACTTGGACAAGTCTGTTGAGCAGGAAAATTTGGAAAGATCTCATTAACGTCGTCAACCAATGCTCCTACTGGAATATTCTGTGAAAGAATCGGTTGAGCATGGTCGTCAGCACCATCATCATCATTATTATCATCATCACCATCATTATCACCAAGAGCTGCCTGATTGTCGGTTTCAGTATCTTTCGAACTTGATGAAGTTGTGAAAGTACTATCAGATGAAGTAGTTTGCTGATCAGACGCTCCCCGCTCCTATTCAACCCTCACTATTACATTTTCCCTCAGCACACTGCCCTATTCAGGTAACCCGTGTTCCTGAACTCTCTCATCTATATCTAACACCTCTCTCTCAGCTGAGGCATGGGGTGATCCCGGGGTAACTAGGGCATAGTCATAGTTACGAGAGAAGACTATCCCATGAAAGAATTTGAGAAATGAACTACTGCATGTGTCTATTCCCGCAGTCTTGGACGTCAGACATCTGTTCAGGATGGAGAACAGCAGATGCCAGATTGATGGCAAAAAACGTCGTTTGAACTGAGACGGGTTAGTCATCTCTTGCGAGTATCCTAACCGTTTGATGTCGTGGCATAGTTCGTCATCAGTTAGAATTTGTTCATATCCTCTTGAGCCTGGTCCGGGAAGACGTAGAATTCTTCTTAATCGTTTTAATGTCAGACGGATGACATATTCATCGACTGCTCCTTCAAAATAAAATGTGTCGCCGTCTTTAGCCAATGTAAGGGTACTAAAAAATTGTTGTAAATACACCATTGGAACAGGTGTATTGGCTTAAAGGGAGTAAGCAATGGGGTGTCCTCTCAGGATTTCAGGAATTATTTGATATTCGGCTGGCATGTCGAAACTGAAAGAATGGTTGTTTGGTTTTATGTCTAGATACTGGCATTGGGGAAAAAGGGTTTCAGCTAGTATGGGTTCGTTTATGGGTTGATGAGGGTTTTGAATGTTGTCAGATCTGACCGAGGGAATATGAGATTCCTCGTGAGACTGATGATGTATGTCCTCCATTTACCTGTAAAAATCTAAACATATTAGAACCCACATTATTCAAGCAAATCAAATACTGAAAGTAAAAAAAATTAAGACTAAAAAAAGCGTAAACAAAAGAAAATTGAATTAAAAGAAATACTAAAGAAAATCATTATTAAAAAAATCTAAACTATCACTAAAAAAAATTTAAACTAAACTAAACAAAAAAAAAATTAACACATAAAAAAAATTCTAAGAAAAGAAAGAAAAAAGATTAAAAAAATGAATTAAAAAAAATAAAACTAAAAAAAATCAAAAACAAAATGTTAACCGGATTTCAAATTTGGTCAACTTAAGAAAGAAAAAAAATTCTAAGTCATGCCCATAATCCCGACAACATCAACCGAATTAAGGTTGATCGGAGCTATCTCCGATCACCTTCTCCGGTGAGAAATCCGGTGAAAAACAGAAACTTTAAAAACCAAAAAATTAAACCCTAAACTAATACAACCAAAACACACGATTAACATCTAAAACAACTGTATAAGACTCGATTTAAAATGAAATGATTCTTATTATTCTTAATGGATTTACAGTCCAAACATTATGTGATTCAAAATGAGATGATATGATTAAGATTCAAACATTATGAGATTCAAGTTTAAATGTTTTATTTAGTCCAAACAGTCAATATTTGTCCACACGATCAATAATGTCAATGAATGATAGTCAAATGAATCAAATATGAAACTTAAGATTAGAATAGGGATGAAACAGATGAGAAATCGATGTTCTTGAAATACTTGAGCGATTTAACATGTAGAACAGCCGGAGACAAAGATGAATAGTAATGGGAGTAAAAAGTGAAAAGTAAAAATGAATCGATTATTTATAGTCAAAGTCAAAACCCGTTCAAATTCTAAACCGCTCAAGGCTTATGTTAGCTCTGTTTTTAATCTCTTGTAAAAGTATAGAAAAAGTACTGCAAGTCTTGACAGAAGCTTATCTTCCACAGAAGACAACAGAGAATTAACGACTGAAGCCTGATATTCGAGCAAGTAAAGTGTGACAGAACCTCCGATGTCTCTCACAGAGGTTCTGGAAAATGGTCATCTGTCAATAAGAACAAGCAAGTCTATTACAGCAGAGCCTCTGAGATGGCTCACAGAGGGTCTGCGGTTTCGTCTTCTGTGAATTAGTATCAGGGCAAGAATTGAATTCTTATTCGATTAATTCTGTTTTTGGTATTAATCTGCATTTTCTAGAACACCAGTTTTCTTCAGATTACCCTGTTTCACTCTATTAAATCAGTTTCATCTTGTTCTTATTTTTCTTCTTCAAATTTCAATGGCGAACTTGACTAATACCTCGTTCATGAGTACTGGATCTCAATCAAAGCCTCCCACGCTTATCCATAAGGAATATCCGTAATGGAAGGTGCGCATGATCAACTTTTTGGAGGGAATTCACCCCAGAATTTGTGAATTTCTCTACAATGCTTCTTATGTGCCAATGAATTTAATTCCAAGAGTTCCAGCTACTGGTACAATCCCTGAAGTTCATGAGCATTATGAGCCAAGACCTATTGCTAACTGGAGCGATGAAGACAAGATATTGGTTGATTTGGGAAGCAAATGCAAAAGRTTGWTAATCATGGMAATACCTCATGAAATCTTCAAATGTATTGATCACTGCAAACTGTCCATGGACATTTGGGTAGAATTGGAGAAACAGATTGAAGGAGGTAAGAAAACTCTCAAGAACAATCGAGCCATTTGCATTGATGAATATCATAGCTTCAAGGCTAAGGAGGGTGAATCCCTGTCAGACACATACTCCAGATTAAACACCTTAATTAGCAATTGCAAGAGGTATGGAGTGATGAGAATTGCAGAGGACAAAAACTCTCTGTTCTTGAAGAGCCTTGGAATCGATTGGATGCATCTAACCATGTCAATGTAGGCCACCTTGGATTTGGAAGTATGGACTTTGGTTGGCTTGTTTGGTTCTCTTAAAAGTGAAGAGCCTCAAGTACTTCAAATGAAGAAGAACTATGGTGGTCCGCTTGCTCTGGTTGCAGAGGATGGCAGCTCTGGAAAGGGGAGAGAAACAAAGAAGGAAGAGAAGGAGAAGAAGAAGAAAAAGAAGATCCTGATAGCAGAGAGTGARRAGAGTTCTGAAGAAGAAGTCACGATGAAAGAGATGATGAAGACTCTGGCTTTGATCACCAGTGAATATAGAAAGAGTGGTGAAAAGAAGTAGTACAAGACTTTCAACAGAAGAAACTTCACAGAGGGTGGTAGATCTGATGCAAATGAGAAGAAGCAGAAGCCTTCACAGAAGGTAGAGGAGCAGAAGAAGGAAGAGACGAAAGAAGGATGCTTTAGATGTGGCAAGCCAKGCCACTTTGCTGCAGATTGTTGGTCAAAAGGGCCAAAGGCTCCTCAGAGGGGTCCAAGAGATGCAGCCTTCTACAAAAAGAAGGCTGACTACTATCAATAGAAGTCTCTACTAGCTCAATCTAGTGAGTTAGTAACTGATGAATCCTCTGACGAGGATGATCAAAAGGGTCTTCTTACTTGGGAAGACTCAGACACAGAGGATGAGTTCTTCTGTGGAATGGCAAAGGTCGACTCTGACTCCTCTGAATCAGATGACCAAGAGGTTTCTACTACTTACTCTTCTAAATCAATTGATCTATACACAGAGATCATTAATAATTGTTAGCTCTATTTTTCATCTCTTGTAAAAGTATAGAAAAAGTACTGCAAGTCTTGACAGAAGCTTGTCTTCCACAGAAGACAACAGAGGACTAACGACAGAAGCCTKATATTCGAGCAAGTAAAGTGTGACAGAACCTCTGATGTCTCTCACAGAGGTTCTGGAAAATGGTCCTCTGTCAATAAGAACAAGCAAGTCAATTACAGCAGAGCCTCTGAGATGGCTCACAGAGGGTCTGCGATTTCGTCTTCTGTGAAGATCCTCTCCCAACTGTTATTCAAAGGTTGTTAGCTGCATGTCCTTCTCACGTGACTAGGTCTTTAATCGACTTTATTTGGACGGCTTAGATGATTTCACGTGTCTAGATCTTGTCAGTAAGGTCGTTAGGAGCTAGTATAAATAGCGGCTAAGGCCTTTGTATTCAGTGTGCTTCCGAATTGTAATCGTCTTAATTTTCAATTGAATTGAAAAACCTTTGAATCTATTCTTCGGTGTTCATCTTCTTCACTGTGTGTTCTTGGTTTATTTTACTCTGTTTTGTTCTTATTATTGTTTCCGCTGCACTGTAATCGTCCTAGAGTTCATTCAGAGTAATAGATCAATATCAAAGCTGAATTTACATGTCCAACAACTGGTATCAGAGCAGGAATTGAATTCTTATTCGATTAATTCGATTTTTGGTATTAATCTGCATTTTTCTAGAACACCAGTTTTCTTTAGATTACCCAGTTTCTCTCTATTAAATCGAGTTTCAAAGGCGAATTTTGTTAATACATCATTCATGAGCACTGGATCTCAATCAAAACCTCCTACACTTATCCTAGAGGAATATCAACAATGGAAAGTGTGTATGATCAACTTTTTGGAGGGAATTCACCCTAGACTGTGTGAATTTCTCTACAATCCTACATACGTGCCAATGATGTTAATTCCATGAGTTCCAGCAACTGGTACAACCCCTGGAGTTCCTGAGCATTATGAGCCCAAATCAATCGCAAACTAGAACGATGAAGAAAGGGTATTAGTTGAATTGGAAAGCAAATGCAAAAGGATGTTGATCATGGCAATACCATATGAGATCTTCAAGTGTATTGATAACTGCCATCTGTCTATGGACATTTGGGCAGAATTAGAGAAACAGATCGAAGAAGGGAAGAAAAGTATCGAAAACAACAGAGCCATGTGTATTGATGAACATCATAGTCTTAAGGCTAAGAAGCATGAACCTCTGTCAGACACAGAGGATGAGATCTTCTGTGGAATAACAAATATTGACTCTGACTCCTCTTACTCAAGTGACCAAGAGGTTTCCACTTCTTACTCTTCTGAATCAATTGATAATTTTGATTCATGTCATTTGGAACATTACAAGCTCA
>NW_020200805.1:110215-111364 GCF_001531365.2 Cynara cardunculus var. scolymus
CCCCCGCACATATCACAGAGGCTCTGTTACCCTTAGGCCTCTGACAGAACTCTCTTATAGTTCTCTATTATTGATATGGTGCGCGTGGTTCTGTRGATAAGGGTTAAAGCAAATCACGCGCGTGTCAGAAACGGAGGCGCACGTCATCAATCTTGTGTCTTCCCAAACATCACATGTCATATTTTTGATTCGTCACTCCCTATAGCCGCTCATCACGTTATTTCTCCCAATAAACGGTTTGCTTTCAAATTCCTCACTATAAATACCCCTTCCCCCAAAAACATAAACCTTTACATTACTCCTTACTCCGACGAACTTCAAGATTTCTGGTCAAACCTGCGAATATGTCTTCTAGTTCATCTGCCTCCGCTAAATCTGTAAATGTCTCAAGCGACAACGAAGTAACCCAATCCAAGGCACTAACGTCTTATGCCCTTTCTTTTTTCCAAAATCGATACGAGAAAGTGGTACTGGTAAAGAAACCCAATAACTATTATTTTGCTTCTTCTTCGTCTGGTTTTCCTGAATTCACCTATCCTCTCATTGAAATCCTTCGCGACCATCCATTATACTATGCTCTCTCAGCAACTAAGCCTACACTAGAAACCTATATTACCCAATTCTTGCTAAGTTCATATATCACTACCCTAGATAATTCTTGTTTAAGCATTGTAGGTTATGCCTCACACCCGACTGTTAAATCGCTTGTTCCAATGGAACTAAATGTGAATACCTGCGAACAGCTCTCCGTCTACCCTCCTTGGAAACTCTTAATTTGGATACCTTTGCTCCATCACCAACAGACGCCGAATTGATCCAATTTCTTGAATTTCACTCCTACTCTGCCAAGACTAAAATTGTTAAAAGGACTGAATTCAAACGAAAAGGCCTTCCTCCTATTTGGAACACTCTGTTCTCGATAGTGAATTGTTGTCTAACAGGGAAGGTCGGCAGCCATGACCAAGCCTTACACACCATGCTTTCTATTGTATATGGAATCTATTTTAACTTGCCCCTTGATTACGCACAGCTCATATTCGAAGACATGGTGGGATTAATCAAGAAGAAGTGCGCTACTCAGAGTGGTGAGAAGTCTAAAGTGAAGGCACAGAAGAAGGCCAAAGAGGATCTCAATCATCCAAACCTTAT
>NW_020200805.1:112564-114606 GCF_001531365.2 Cynara cardunculus var. scolymus
GATATCGACAGAACACTGGTAGGCTCTCCAATTGGAGATGTTCGAGGATCCGGTGGAAGTCCCCGAGCTGACATCGAAAAACCAGTCACTGAGGGTGTCTCACACTCCGAGGCTACTAGGTCACCATGTGTTGGTGATCTAGGTTCCCAGAGTACTTATGTGATGAAGGAGGAGTTACAAACCTTCGCCATAGAGGTATTCAAGAGGATGGATGAGTTGAAAAGCTTATTCTCCTCCCAACCGGCGACAGAGGCTCTTGCACCATTAACAGAGGCTCTGAAGGAGTTGACTTCCACAACTTTTGAGCTCAAGGCGACCATATCAGCGCTTCAGGGCTCTGTCCTCAACAAAGACGACCTCACAGAAGCTTTCAACGCCTTGTCACTCAACCCTTCTTCAATCCAAAAACTCAAGACAGAACTATCAGAGGTTGCTGCCCAATTTGCAGCAGACTTTATTTCCGCCGGCTACACGGATTATTCTTTATTCAAGGACGAGATCAAAGGGATGTTCTCCTCTGCGGTCACCTATGGCATTGACTCTAAATCCTCCAGGGCTAACATTAACCATTTAGCCACTCACAGAGAGCTAGACGCAATGGTTGAGGCCCTTGGAGAGACCGTGCAGAAATACACTGACCAACTCCTCAAGGAAGCCCGAGCAAGCAACAAAGCTATAAGAGACTACACGAAGAAACTCGTCAAAGAAGGTGATAACTTCATAAATGAGATCTATCGTTGCATCTCTAAAATGAAATGGGCCACAGAGATGGATATCAATACTGCCTCTGTGATTGCTGAGAAGGTCATTCAAAAGATGGAGAGGGAGGCTTCCAAAGTTTTAAAACGATTGAAGAAGGCTCCCCTTACTACTTGCAAGGCAGAAGCCACTAAAATCCATGACGATCAAGGAGGTGATGAACATGATTGTCATGAGGCGGAGAAGAAGAAAGAGGAACCAAAGAAGCCAACCTCAGCCAGACCACTAAAAATTGTGGACTCTGCTGCTGCCCTATTGTCTAAAGACAAATCTCCAGAGCCTAAGGGGAAAGGCAAGGGTAAAGCAGTAGAGGACTCGCCACAGAAGGGGTCAAGCTCTGAGACGCCAGACGAGATAAATGAAGAAGAGTATGATGACCCCGATCTCGTTCGAGCTTTAAAGGCGTCTTTGGCAGAGGCACAAGTGAGAAAGGGCAGAGCCCCCATCCCTAGAG
The DNA here is from genome assembly GCF_001531365.2 of Cynara cardunculus var. scolymus. NCBI lineage: Eukaryota > Viridiplantae > Streptophyta > Magnoliopsida > Asterales > Asteraceae > Cynara > Cynara cardunculus. The sequence continues at coordinate 113,778 of NW_020200805.1, forward strand.
CTGGAGAAGGCTCTTCCTCTAAAATGGTGAAGATTCCAGAGGAAACGTCCACGGGTACGTTTGGCGCTCTGGTAGGAAGTATCAAGCCAATCCTACCAGAGGGGTCCACCCAGAGGCCAATAATAGAAGAAGAAATTAGATTGCCAGAATCTGCCACAGTGGAGAGGGTTTCTGAGATCCTTGAATCTATGAGCAAGATTTCTACGCAGAAAGTGCGCACAGAGCCCGTAACTACTGTTGAGGAGATTTTGCGGTGGCGTTACTCAGCTGTGAAAACAGAGCCCCCTTATGACCCAGAGCTTACAGGTATGCCCTCTACCATTGCAAAGTTCCACTTCTCAAAGCTCACAAGGCCACCAGAGCAGGTCTTCTCAGAGCATGTAATTACTTCAGTCAAAACAAACTCTCCAAGGACTATGCTCAAGAAGACCGTGCTATATGCTCAATATGTGGTAAAAAGGGATGATGGCAACCTATATACTTTCACAGATGCTGACCTCCACAACCTCTGTATATTTGACCTAATATTCCTTCACAACATATTGAACAAATACATGGAGAGGAGGTCAACATATTCGATTTCTCTCAGAAGGCTAATTGAGGTAATGCGCGCTCAAGTGAAGTTCTACAGCCAGAAAGATTTCGACATCACGATAAGGTTGGCCCAGCCAGAGCTAAAAATTTCTTCTCCACAGAACAGACCAAGTTGGCTGCTTAGATTTCATCCCAACACCATTGTCCACAATCCCATCTTTGGGTTTGCATTCCTGGACAATGATGAGATTCTAAGGTTCTTCGATCCCAAAGAGACGCACAAATATTCGACAGA
>NW_020200806.1:0-1385 GCF_001531365.2 Cynara cardunculus var. scolymus
TCTCAGTTGGGGACAGAGATCATCATAGATGAGGAAGAAGAAGAGGTAGAAGAATTAGGCGAGGGAGAAAAAGATGCCCATGGCACACATCCAAGCCAAACTCCCAGTGCAATCCATGATTCTAGAGGCCCTGTTCTAGAGGGACCCTCAATTGAAACAGGCTCATACAAGCCGATCCCAAGCCAGCCTACCGCCGCAGAGGATATTCTTTCATCCTCTGTGGAACGCACTCCCGGGCACCCATATATAACTCCTCCATCCTCTCAAAAGGATGAAGGTTTTACTATAAGAGTCCATTCGCCCACGGACTCGACAGAACCCACATAGGCATGTGTTACCTCTGCACTTGAGCGAGATCAGCCAGAACATGCTTCAGAGGCACAGGTAAGGGTCACAGAGGGGGTGGATCTAGAACGTCCATCATCTCCACTAGATACCTCTGCCAGGTTAGGCTCTGAACCTACCGGGCATGAAATCTATAGAACATCAGTAGGCTCTCCTCTTGGAGATGTGCAAAGATCTGGTGGAAGTCCCCGAGTTGGCCACAACAAATCAGCCACTGAGGGCGCCTCAAGCTCCGAGGCTAAAGGACCACCATGTGTTGGTGAGCCGTTTACCCAGGACTCTTATGTGACAAAGGGGGAGCTTCAAACCTTTTCCACAAAGGTGTTCACAAAGATAGACGAGTTGAAAAGCTTGTTTATCGCTCGTTCACAATCGCATGACCTTTCACCGCTAACAGAGGCTCTGAGGGAGTTGTCTTCCACCACCGCAGAGCTGAAGACTTCTTTGACAACCCTTCAGAGCTCTGTCTTACAGAAGGACGATCTTTCAGAGGCTTTCCAAGCAATGTCTCTCAACCCCTCCTCACTCAAAACACTAAAGGATGAACTTACATAAATGGCGGCAAAGTTTGAAGGAGACTTCGTCATAGCGGGCTACACAGATTATTCTTCCTTCCGCGACGAGATCAAGGAAATGTTTTCCTCTGCGGTCACCTATGGCATCCAGTCCAAGTCCTCAAGTGCCAACATCAATCACTTGGCCACTCGCAGAGAACTGGACGCCATGGTGGATGCCCTAGGGAATACTTTGATCGACCACTTCACTATGCTTAAAATGGAGTTCTTCTCTTCCAATGATAAACTCACAGAATCCATGTCCAAGCTTGCCAAGGAAGGTGACCTCCTTCGTGCAGAAGTTCTATCCACCGTCTCCAAACTCAAGTGGGCTATAGAGCTTGACGTGATGAATGCCTCTGCACGTGCGGAGAAGGTAATAGAAAAGATGTACAAGGCGGCCACTAGAATCCTACGCCATTTGAGGAGGGCTCCCCTTACTTCATGCAAGGCTGATGCCATCCAAAGCCATGACGATCACAGGCG
>NW_020200806.1:2877-5237 GCF_001531365.2 Cynara cardunculus var. scolymus
TTTGTAATTTTCTACATTGTAATTCTTTACTTTGTAATTCTTTTCATCTTAATTCATTCAGAGGATGATGTTTAATCACCTCTTGTAATTTCAATTCAATTAAGTCATACACTTGCACCCAAAGTTCATAGTTTACTTTTTCATACTTAGGGGGAGATTGTTAGCTCTCAGTTCCTTAAATGTAAAAATATAGAAAAAGTAAAACTGCAAGTATTGACAGAAGATGATATGTCACAAAAGACCACAGAGGACCAACAGCAAAAGATGCACAAGCTACAAGTCTCAAGTGACAGAACCTCTGTCGTGTCTCACAGAGGTTCTGGAACTGGTCCTCTGAGAAGTCAATGCTACAAGACTTAGTCGATAGAACTTCTGTCGTGTCTCACAGAGGTTCTGGAAGATTTCCTCTGCGTACTTCCAAGTTTCATCTAGCATAGCCTCTGTGTTGTCTAACAGAGGGTCTGCAGCAATGTCTTTTGTGTAGATTATCTTTAAGCTGTTTTTCTTAGGTCTTTTAGTTGCTTGTGTCTATCACCTGATCTTTTCTGTAATTCGTTTTGATCGAATGACTTAGATTAATTTGCTTTAGGTCATGTCAGTAAAACGGTTACTTGTCGGTATAAATAGCAGCGTAGGCCTTTGTAATTCAGTGTGCTTCCAGAATTGTAATTGTCAATATTTTCATCTAATTGATAATCCTTTGAAGCTTTCTCCTGTGTTCGTCATTAATCTTCATCGTGTTCTTATCGATTTCTACTTGTTTGATTTATTATCTTTTCCGATGCACTATATCTGTCAAACCAATCATTCAAGTAAGTAATCTTTACCAAGAAATAGAGTTATTCGGTCCTAACAGATCCTAATATAATTCTTAAATTAAAAATCCTATAAGGTGCTAACCTGACACCTAAAAATGACGGATGTCACAAATCTTCTGCTCAGATCTGTTATCATATCTTATCTTTTTCGATCCTCGAAAAGATGAAGGCCCCTCCCATTTTCTCTTCTCTACAACCTTTCCTTCTGGCTGCGGTTCTTATTTCGTTCGGTCACTTCGACCGCATCTACCGTTAATGAAAAGGTATTGGGGTTCATAGCAATAACAAACTCTCTAATTGAGGGTTTCAAACCCCAAATATACCTTTCTATCTTTCTGGATTCTGTTGAAACGTAGTGTTCCGCAAAGTGAGAGTATTCAATAAATCTCTCAGTATATTCCCGAACTGTCCCATTTCCCTGTTCTAGCTTCAGAAATTCTTCTTCCATTTGTCTCACTGCTGTTTTAGGGCAAAACTGATTCTTGAATCGGTCCACAAATTCTGCCCAAGACAACAATTGTAAACATCTGTTCTGGCTATCGATTCAACTTCCCACCGGAACAAAGCATTTGACTTTAATACGAGAACAGCAAATCGAACTTTATCTGTTTCCGGACACCGAATGGTGTTGGACACAGATTCCATTTCTTTGATCCAGCATACGACTTTCACTGGATCCCTTTCATCAGAAAATGTTGGTGGCTTGCATGGCAAAAACATTTTAATGTCTCCCTTCTTGTTGAGAGTAACTGGTACCGAGGGATGAACTTATGTTAGGACTGAAAATCAGTATTACTTGTATTCGTCTTGAAAGTTAAATATAGTCTATAATTGTAAAAGTCAGCGTGTTTGACTTTTCTTATAGKAGTTTGACTTTGACTTGTCTTTAGATGTTTGACCATATAAATATGGTTTGTCTTTGTAATTTTTAAGTAAAGAGCTCATTTGTAATATTCAATACGTAATATAGAGTTTGACCAGAGCTTTGATGTTTGACTTTTCCTCTCAACTCTCATATGAATGTTCTTGATGTTCTTGAAGAAATATCTGAGATTCTGCCATATTATGAAGCTTATTGAAGATTGATCAGTGAATTGTGGGACAAACAACTTCTACTCTTTCTGTTTCTACCCTAGTTGGTATTCCCATAATAGAAGTTAGAGTTTCTCGCAATTTCCCCATCTCTTCTGCCAACATGTCCCAAGTTACATATTCAGGGTGTGGCACCAATCTCTCCTGAACTTCCCAGAATGGGATTCTTCAGGTTCAGAATAAACTTCAGTACGACCCCTCCCTTGAGACTGATTTATTTCTCTGCTTCATCCCTTTGGTCTTTCCCGACCTCTATTTCCGGACGTGCTAGTTGGAAGATTAACAGGTGACTCTTCCCTTTCTTCAGACTCTGGACGAGCCATTCTTTTAGATCTTCTAGTTCGGCTAGACATCTGCAGAGTTTAGTGTTAATAATCACGTATTCACATTCCCAAATATAATGAAGTATTTAAGTTCAGATGTGTACTGTAAATTCATAATTACACTGGC
>NW_020200806.1:5557-30775 GCF_001531365.2 Cynara cardunculus var. scolymus
GTCCGTACCTCCTGCAATACATAGTTAAAATCACAAAACGAGGGTTAGACCGAAAGGTCTAGTGAGTTACCCTATTTAAGTTATTGCAGGGTGATAATCACCAAAACTTTTCAAATAAAACAACTTTTCACATATATAATCTATATATGAACAAATAAGGCATATTACCAGTTCCTTCCCCTTTTCAAGCCAAGCATTCAGCTATTCAAACAACATACCTTTGAACCAAACATGTTTCATATAATGCCACTTTTTAAACCTTTTCTATCAAACAAGGTTTATTTAAAGTTTCAGGCCAAACCTGTTATTTTCTCCTCAATAATATCCAGACTACTATTTCCAATAAGAACCTTGAACCTAAATCTTTAAATCACAAATAAATAAAGATTCCAAACCACGGTAATCTTAAGGGATATAATAGAAAGAGTTATATTATTCAACACACATACAAATGCCACCCTTATATCAAATGTACACCTCTCCTTTATATGCCACACTTATCCCATGGTACACCTCTCCTTGATATGCCACCCTTATTTCCTCATCGAAACAATTTACAAAAACAATTCCAAATAGATCGCAGTCAATGGAATTATTATCAATCCAAAATCATTTATATCAAATTTTCCATTTTATGATAAAATAACAATTTTTATCAATCAAGCACAAGGCATAGTACAAATCCGGTCAACTTGGTTTGGCCGGACTTCATCACTGGTCAATTCTTCGCCGGTTTACCAAATCCGGACAACACATCGCTCAAGGCTTGTCTGATTTAACACTTAGAATAAATTCCAACACTTTTGTCCGGATAACAAGTCCGGACAATACATCACCTAAGGCTTGTCCGATTTAAAAATAATCCGGACACCATTTAGTCGTAATCCTACTTCTCCGTTCAAAATACTTGGTATAAACTCAATAATCATAAATCGCTCAACACTTGTTCGGTTTAAGACTAAACCGCTTAAGCCTTAACCGGTTTAGGGTTTAAATCGCCCAACCCTTATCTGGTTTACAGTTTAAATCGCTTATGCCTTGAACAGATTAAGGCTAATCCGCCTAACACTTGTCCGGTTTAAGACTAATCCGGACAACACTCCAGTAAATAACTTTTAAATTAGAAGTAAAGTTCTATACTCAATTATATAATTATGAAGAGTTAAAAAGTAGTAAGAATCACTCTCCTTAAGCAATTTCTTTTGAAAACCAGATACTTGAAAGCAACTTGAGTACAGATCAAAAAAATCCAGTCAACACTTCTTCACTTAAATCGCTCACTTGAGGTTCCAAAATGGCAAGAAGAATAAACTGGAGGCTAAGCCCTTCTTTTATACCCTTTCCTACTTAGGAAAGTGGCTGCCTCATGCAGCCTTCACATGCATGCATACATAATTTAATACATACATTCACTTAAGCATACTCACATACATACATGCATATCATGCATATATATTTCTTATGCATAAAATTCACATATTTGTTGCATACTCATTTATACACATAATTTCATCTACTAACATGATCAAATAAAACAAATTTATCATGATATCACGTAATCAGTTATCAAATAATCACACACATTAATTACCTTGGGTGATAACCAGGATATAGTTATCACATAAAGAGGTGTTGGGAGCTGAAATTCCCTACCTAAGTACAATATGCGCATTATTATACTTAGCACAATACAGTTGACCGTATATTGTATCTCTCAATGAACTTGTTAGCTTGATTTAGTTTAGTGTCAATGCAACGTCATTGGAATGATATCAAATTAATCTTTTGAAACCATTGACGTAGGCTTATAATTTCCTACAGAGAGAAAAATGAGATTGATAATGGAACTTCAATATTGTTGGTCCCAACGGGATCTACAAGAGTTTATAGGTAATAGTTTGTAGAAAGGGGGGATGAATACAAATACAGCAGCTTTCATTTTTAAAAATTATATATTGATAAAGAAGATCAATACAAATTTTATAGATTGTTTGCGGAAGAGATAGAATACAAAACCTATCTTAACAATCTAAGATACACATAAAATTATAGATGGCAATAAGAAAATACTTGCTACAATAAATAAGGTAAGAAGAAATGTGCTCTTCACTTGTTAAAGTAGGTCTTTCTCTTAGACAGAGAGTAGAGAGAGAAGTAACTTCTTGCGTAAGTTTAGAGTGAGGAAGATGATAACTGATAAGATAACTACTCAGCTATTTATACTCATTGCATTAAATGTAATTCAGAAGGTACAAAGCACGTGGTAAGCTTTTAGAGGAAAGCTTGTCCTTTGTTGCAGTGTACAGTCTTTTTGGCTGTATATGAACAGTACTCTTTCATATAGTAGGTAAGCACATATGGAGACAGAGGAGTGACTCCGTACTATACTTTACTTAGAAAAGTGCGTGTTTGTCCTTTGTGTGTAGAAGGATAAGACAAAAACTATCCCACTCGACAAAATTCATTTCATCGCTGAACACTGGAACGCCACTAAAGGTCTCATCAGTGTTTGCTGAATCTTGGGCAGACTTCACACTTGTGTAGACAAGCTTGTTATCACTAAAAACCGCTTCAGATCATGAATTTGATGGTCTATAATCTTCAGCTCTGTCTTCGACATCGCTGAAGAATATGTGGTGTGATTTTTTGTCTTCTTGAAGGATATTGGTCCTGAATGAGTTACAATACATGTTCAGCAATTACTAAACAGACTCAGGGATGATCGATGAACTTAATACAGAGATAATACACTTCGAATATTTTTCAAGAGAAAATATTACAAGAATTACAAGTATTGGTAGACATAATACATAAAGGTTACACACTGAAAGTAAAGAAAAAGAAAATAAGATATTACAAGATAGAATGAATGTCTAATCTAAGTTGTTGAAGTTGACATATTTAAGTACATCTTCTCCAAGCTTCTTGCGTCTCAGCATTTCCTTTCTGATCTTGCGTTCCATCATCTCTCTAAATAGATCATTATTATGACAAGTCCTTAGATACTCTAAGTGATCTATCGGGGCAGAGATGAAACTCAGATACTCACTGAAACTTGTATTCACCATCATATTCTATGAACATAAGTCCATACTCAGGTTTCACGTGCAATGTGTTTGGTATATAAGGACCTTTCACAGACAGTGTCAGATTTAGCCTTGAGAGATCCAGCTTCTTTCGATCCTTCAGAAGGTCATCCAGAAAGAATTTGGTTTTGTGCTTGTTCTTATGTGATAGACCTTCTTCAGGTTCTCAAAGGTGTTTTCTTCGAGAGGGCGGCTTCTTTGGCAAAGGAGGAACTTTGATGATCTTGGACACCTTCTTGAATAAATCATTTAGAATATCTTCAATATAGTGGATTGTGCTTGGATTTGGATCTCTGAATAGCCTGTCGAATCTCCAGCCACTTGTAGAAGCCATATTGGCCGAGGTATGAAGGGTACTCGGTGACAACATCTTGATTCTCTCAAAAGATGACCATTGAGACTAGGAGGCCATCATCCTTCATCCGTCTGCTGATGGTGACATTTTAGATCTTGTGGGGACTTATCCTTTTCTTGATCCTTTCCTTGAACCATTTCATATCTCGATTTTTCAGCATCAGTTGCCCGTTGATGTTCTCGTACAGCTTGTGACAATAGATGGACCTAAGCTTTAAGAGAATCTTTCTTCTTGAGCTTCCCTTTGGCTAGAGCTTGGGCAACTAGAGTCTTGGCTAACTCTAGACTTTCCTTCAGTTGTTGTCGATGTAGCTTCAGCTCTTCTTCAGCCTTCAGGGACTCTTCTCGTTGATCATGAGTAAGGAAATTGAACTCACCACAACCAGAGGTACGAGGAAGGATTTTTACTCTGGTTTGGTCGAGCTGATTTATCAACTGAATCCTCCTCTGGTCTTCATCAGCTTATGAGGTTGGGATTTTTGCTTCACCTTCATCTGTGCTTTCACAAGATATAAGATGTGTTGATGGACCAAAAGGGTTTGTTGGTGCAGAGAGAAGAAGAGGAATGGGTTCAGTATTTGAGGTAATGGGTATGAACCTGGAGGATTGAGCAACCTCAAATGGATTGATCTCCCTGAGAAGATGGCAAGATTATCTTCAGTCACTTCCTTGCCCTTGTCTTTAGAGTACTGGTTCCCTGAAGCTGAGGGTCTCTCCTCCTGGAAAGCTGAATGTTCCCTGATGGAGATTCCCTTTAGTGCTGGTTGTCTTGGATGAAATTAGATGCTGAAGTCGTCGTTATCATCATCGTCATTGTCTCCAAGATCATTGTCGGCATCAGGGAGATGAGGTTCAGCGTCCTCATCTTCTTCAATCATCTTCATCATCATTCTTATCACTAACATTTTGCAATGCAAAGGTGGAGGGATGGTCTTCATGAATTGTAGGAGCTATCATGACATCATCATCATCTTCAGTGACAACGTCAACGATGATGGCATCCTCAGCGGCAGGGATCAAAACATCTGCATGAGGGATATCTTCAGCGGCAACATCATTAGCATATCCACATAAGCAATTTTCTCTACCTCTTTGTCTTTCTCCCCTCTTTGTCATTATCAAGATGAGAGGAGAGTTCATTAAGACTAGAGGATAAGTTTCAATTTTGTGCTCGATGGTGGAGAGAGCTTCAGCTTGTAAGATGTTGAACACAACAACCTGATCTAGCTGCTGACGGTGAGCCTCTATGAAGGTTGGTTCAGGTATTGGGGTTGGTTGCTGGAGGAGCTGGAAGATCTGATGAAACAGCTCACTATGCCTGGTGAGTTGAGCTTGGACTTCGTCGGCCTTATTGGCGAGAGCAATGATAGCCTCAGTGTTGGATTAGATTTCAGTCTTCACAGCCATCAGCGACTCCTTGACTTCATAGACCTCAGCTTTGACAGCGTAGAGGTCGTTGGTCAAGTCTTCCTTGAAGGGCATTGTCTTGTGCACCTCGTCCATTTTATCAGGGATCGTGGCGACAACAGGAAGAAGCAACTTCACGTTCTCATCCATATCATAGACTTCAGCTTCAGTCTCAATGGTTGTGGGTTCATTCCCTGAAGGACCTATAAAGTCAAGAGAAAGTTGAGCAGAAGAAGGCTCAAGGTTAGAATAAAAGAAAGAAGGGGATGCTAAGTGTATACCTGAGAGGTTCTCAGTGTCATCTGAAGGATTGACACTGTTATAGCACATACGCCATCTTGAGGATCAGCAACAAGTGTCTAAGGTGCCTCTAGAGGAGCAACCTCAGGTCCTGTGGTGATGGCTTCACCAATGGCGGGGACAACCACTATGAGATCATCAGCGCATGTGATAAAGACCAAGGAGGAAAGAGACGAGATGATGGCTAAGAAAGAATGTAAGTGTTCAGTAGTGGCAATGTTGATATTCACACTTTCAGCAATTTGGGTCACTGAAGTGGTTGGAAGAGTAGCCACTTGTACGACAGTGTCCGAGGAGATCATTAAAGAGCTAGGAAGGGTTAAAGCGAGTGTCTCAAAGGTAAGACTCTTTTCAATAACTGAGACCTTTTGAGAGGCCACAGTTAGATTACTTGGTTTCCCCTTTTTGGTTGTCTTACCCTTCTTTAGAGGACTAAGATGGGCTTCAGACTATTCAATAGTGTACATTGTTAAGGACTATCATTACACATATTAGAGGAACTAATGTTTTGAGTTCATCCAATACCCTACCTGTATATATGAAAATAATGCATCATGCATCAATGAAATAATAGTAAGATACATCAAGGGTGATAACACAAAGCCTTAATTCTGTTTTAAGTTTATATACAATAAGCAATAACAAACTCTCCTCTAGATTCAGCTGAATCAAGTATGATGACAGAAGAATGTGACATATTTGCTTATCAAATCATTACCTAAAATCATATTTGGGAAATAGAAAGTATCGGAATGCATTGACTTTCTAAACTCTCTTGATTAATGCACAAACCAGGGGGAGTAGTAGACAAAAGGAAAAGTCTATTACATATGTAATATTGGTATGTTGTGCTCTTTTCTACACTCAATGTTTTATTTTTCCCATTGGGTCTTGCTCCTTGGTGTAAGGTTTTAGTGAGGCAACAATTTATATATCATTCTGTTTTTCTAACTCTCATGATTAATATACGAATCTGAAAGAATATTAGACTAAAATGAAAAGTCTATGTATTGCAAAGAAATTGGTGCATTGTACTCTTTCCTTCGTCCTAATTTTATTTTTTCCACTAGGTTTTTTTATTTTGGCGTAAGGTTTTAACGAGACAAAAGTTATGCACCATCACTCATTTGACTGGGCACAATGGAGAGTGTTATAGGATAAATGTGCCACCGCCTACAGGATATGACGATTTAAATAAATATAAACATATTAGAGATAAATTATATCTAATATCTATCATAACTATCTACTTGTATCTCATCCTTATTTAAAGGACTTTTGATTAATGAGAATAATAGATTCATTCTCTCCATTTTATTCTTGTTTGCTTTCAATTATTCTATAACATTTTCATATTTCTAAACTAATTTTGTTATTTGGATTTGGGCTTGGGTTTATAATTTAAGAGTTCAAGTTAAATTTGCATTGTAGAGGTGTGCAACATAATTAATACTTGATGGCTTAACAGAATAATTAACGGTGTCAGATTGATGTATTATCGAGGGACAAATTTGTAAAACTACAAATTGATGTATTGTCGAGGGACAAATTTGTAATTTACTAAAAACTGAATAACCTACCTACCAACATCTCAAAAGACTTTAAGGAGCAATCTGCAGATTGAGGCCTACCACTTCCTTCAACACAGTGAAATGTATCGATTTCTCCTCTTCATTGTCAATTTCTGTTTCCGTGTTGCAATTTCAACTTCAACTTCAACTTCAACATCAACATCAATAGGGAGAGTACAGTATCTTCCGGGTTTTCAAGGATCTCTTCCTTTCCATCTGGAAACTGGGTATAAATTCATGTCATCCCTCTGCATTTGCTTTCATTTTCTACAGATTCTATTGCTTTGTAGGTTTGCTAACTCAAATCTTTATGTAGTTATATAGGAGTAGACGAAAATGAAGATTTCCAGTTATTTTACTATTTTATTCAGTCGGAATCAGATCCTAAGAACGATCCATTGATACTATGGATTACTGGCGGTTCGGGTTGTTCTTCCATTTCCGGCCTCGTCTATGAGATTGGTATGTTTTTTTATTTGTTTATGGTAAATCACGTGTGAGTGTGTGTAGTGGTTGAGTAGTTTGATGTTAATGAATTGGTTCCATCAATAATGAATTGAAGAGTTTGACTCCGATTTTTGGTTAGACCTACGGCACAAGTATTTCCACGTGTCTTTTTTATTTAGTTTTACATTATATATTCTAACACAATTTAACGAAAGTGTTGGACCGATCTAGGGAACCGCCCACGTGATATTGTCCGCTTTAGGTTTGACCAACCTCTCACGGCTTTAAAACGCGTCACTGGTAGGACTAAGACTCCCACTTCCTTACAAGGAAGCCGAATCCACCTAGCCTCACCGATGTGGGATGCTCCTGCATTGCTACAGGAGCGTTGGGTTTAAGAATCGCGGATTTGACCGGCTCGAGGGAACATCGAGGCTTTATGTCCCCAACATTCCCCCCCCCCCACATCGGTGCGGCCCTAGCTTTGATACCAATTGTTGGACCGATCTAGGGAACCGCCCACATGATATTGTCCGCTTTGGGTTTGACCAACCCCTCACGGCTTTAAAACGCGTCACTTGTAGGAGTAAGACTCCCACTTCCTTATAAGGAAGCCGAATCCCCCTAGCCTCACCGATGTGGGATGMTCCTGCATTGCTACAGGAGCGTTGGGTTTAAGAATCGCGGATTTGACCGGCTCGAGGGAACGTCGAGGCTTTCTGTCCCCAACAGAAAGTAGGTCCAATAAAGTTCGAGGAAGTACATTACAGTGGAAGCTTGCCAAACTTTATGTTGAGAGAGAATTCATGGACCAAGGTTTCTCTCTCGGCTACATTATGAAATATTAGGGATTTTTGCATCCCTTATTGTTGATTAATGCATGTTTTTTAAAATTAAAGATAGAATTTTAAATTTATTATGGTTTTGTGGAGTACGTGCAACTAAATTACATCTTTATATTTTGAAATAAATTACATTATAATATAAACTTAAATTAAAGAAAGTATACCCAATTAAGATGAGACATTAATAACGATATATTTTAGGGAAATTGATCTAAATGATCATATTTCACAACTAAATTGACTAGTTAATCGTTTTTCTCCGAATTTTACCCAAAAGTTGTTAGGTCCACAATGTCTTATGTCCGTAATTATTGTGGGTCCAATAGACGGACAAAATTCTAGAGTTTTTTTGGCCCAGGTCCATAACCACATGTCCGTAATTATTACAGTTTTGACCCAAAACTCATTTTTCTTGAATCCATAATGCCAGGTTTGTAAGTGTCCACCTTGGGGGTTACATAAAAAAATGGGTTTTGGCTCGAATTCGTAATAGTTGCGGACCGATGGTTACGGACCTGACCCAAGAGCATTGACTTTTGTTGTTTAGTGAGTCCGCAATAATTATGGACCTGTATTGCTGACCTAGTGACTTTTTAATAAAGTCCAAAAAAAATGATTAGGAAATTAATTTAATTATAAAATATAATCATTTGAGTCAATATCCCTCCAAATTACTATTTAACATCCAGTAAGAGGGATCTTGAATGTATTGTGAATTGAGATTGTTTAAAACCATTAAAATATCAATATCAATCTCAATCAATAATATATTATATTTTTATTATATATATATATATTATTTTATATATATATATATAGTTTTTCTCTATGCATATATTTGTATAAATTAGAAGGTTATTCTTGTAATGTAGCGAGATATATCTGGATTTTAATGTTTTCTTTAATTTCGTGTCTGTAAATGTTTTAATACGGTTTTATGTGGTTTTGAGAAAAGAATAATGTTTTTATTTTCAAATAGAATATAAATTTAAAGATATCATAAAATTTTGAAAATAAATATATCAATATTAATATCAAATTAACCATTTAAAAGTTCTTGTTTTTTATGTAATTTCTTTAATTTAATATTTTATTAAATTTAATTTAGATTTAATAACAAAGTAGTTATTTTTGATTTAATAATATATAATTTTTTATAAAAGTAATAATTAAGTATTCTATTAGAAATAGATGATTATTCTAATTATATTTTAGATTTTTTTATTAACTTGGATGTGGATTGGTTGGAAATAATCAACCGAATCAATCCTCGTCAAGTGTCTGGATAACACCACCTCCGCCTCCAAATACTTCATTTCATTTCCCACTCCTACCATTCTCTTCTATCATATTCCATTTATTTTAAAATAAAAAATACATAAAACAATTTCATTTTATACATGAATAAAAACATATGAAACAATTTTATCAAAAAAAAAATTAATAAAACAGTTTCATTAAATTAAACAATGAAATCGATGGTTTGGTTCGATTTGTACAAATGACTTGGTTTGCATTTGATCCCTCTTTTATATCTATAAATCCTAATAAATAAGTAATTTTCGGGACACGTGTCATGTTTCTGTGCGGCGGTTATTGATTTTCCCCGCCTAAACATGTATTTAGACACAATTTTTACTTACGGTTCAAATAAGTCTATTTAAGTGACATGTGTCTCTTCGGACAGTTAATTTCACGTATTCTTGGTATAACCGCCTTCGCTGAGTAATTGGCGGTTCAGAGTTCCAAAATTTGGAGTCCTCCTTTTCAGATTTAGAGGCCCATCCAACGATTTCGCCTCCAGATTTAGAAGTATGAGAGTCAGAGGTCTCTGCATGTACTATGCCTTGATTTGCATGTATTATGCCTTATGCCTTGATCTGTATGTACTATGCCTTGATCTACATATACTATGCAGAGGCTCTGCATGTACTTTATCTTGATCTGCATGTACTATGCAGAGGCTCTGCATGTACTCTGCCTTGATCTGCATCTACTATGCAGAGGCTCTGCATCTGGAGTGAAGCTCCGCATCAAGCACTTAAATTTTTTGGCGTTTAAGCCTTGATCTTCCTTGGAATACAGCACGGGCTCTGTATATGAGACGCTTAACTCTTGAGTAAGAGCTCTGTCTCTTGATGTCTTATGCATGAGAACTCTGGGAAAATTCAGAGTTGTAAGTCTGAATTTAACTCTGGAGTGGTCATCAAAACCTTATTTAAAATTTCAAATTCGGATTTTTGAAGCATTTTTCACAAAGCAATATTGCCCGCCCCTTGGACCACGCCACTGGGGCCGCTGCCCCCGTACCCCCGTCGTTTAGGGGCTTCGCCCCTAAATCAAAATAAACTCAAACAAGTGTGCACTTCACACCTTCCTTACCTGTTCGATATTTATGATGATTACATTGGTCAACAATTTAATCTCATTATACTTAAATGACATTAGTGATACAAATCATCAACATGAAGTCATCAGATATTGGTTATTTTTCAGACTTACAACATAACTCTGAATTGTTCTGTTCCAAACTTAGTTATATAGTTTATTCACAGACTTAGAATACAACTCTGAACTCCTCTTCAGAGTTACGTTTCTGAGTTGTAAGAAGTCAGAATTATTATGACTCAAAGTTATGCTCGTAGATACTTTCTAGACTTAGAAGACAACTCTCTATTCCTCTTGTTCAGAGTCAAGTCCAGAGTAATTTTCCAGCCTAATAATAGAATTCTGAATTCTTGTGTTCCAAACTTATGTTCAGAGTTTTCTTTCAGCGTTAATGTCTGGAGTTTTTCTCGTTTAAAATACCCCGTGTAATACACGGAGTCGAACCTAATATATATATATATATATATATTTATATATATCCAAATTCCTTTTATATATAAAAAATTCAAGATTATTTTATGCATGGAAAAAAATACAAAGATACGTTTGTATTTAAAACACACTGACACATACGCAAAGAACCAACCATACAAAACAATATAACTTAAACATTGAAATTTTGTGGATATACTTGTTTTCCTGTGTTTGTATTCGATCTCTATATATATACATAGATAAAGAGAGAGGAAAGTTCGGTTGTACTGGTTTTCATTGCAAATTAGGGATAAAGGAAAGAGTGACATATATCATCATTCATCATGAATAATAAACCCCATTCATCATGATCATTCATGATGAATATCTCGTGAATGTTTGTTTCTCTCCCCATTTACAATGGAACTTAAGTTTGCAACTAAATCCGCCCTGTACATACACACTCTCTCTCTCTTACACACACATATAAGTAGGATCAAACAAGAAGACTGAGTGCGAGAAGGCCCAAATCACATGTGATTCTGTAGTGAATCACATTCATTTACAACATGTCTAAAAGGATGCGGGCGACCGTCAACGCAACCAAGGTCGTGTGAAATTCGCCAGTGCAAAGGCTCGTTAATACTTATCCTTTGAGACGTGTTGTAGATCACATGTGATTTACTATAAAGTTGCATATGATTTGGCCTTTCTCGTACTTATGATACGTTTGAACCAACCTCTGTGTGTGTGTTTCTCTTTGTGACTATATATGAAGGCATGTGAACATCTTGATCATTGATGATCTGTGAATCTTATTGTAATTAATGCAGATTGCAAACATTATCGTTATAGATATTCCTATTGGTACGGGATTCTCCTATAGAAGATCGGCACAAGCCTCTCGTTCTAATGACTTTCAACTTGCTGAGCAGGCCTATGAATTTACAAGAAAGGTACAATTTCGAGGTGTTCATGGACAACATGTCGTGCTAGATCCAACCCGACCGACCCATTAGAATAGCGGGTTTGGACAACAACTCTAGAAAAATTGGGCATAGCTGCTAGACTAATAAAATTAATGGGCAGGTCTGGGTGATGAAAAAATACCCTAATGGTCAACCTAGCTCGTTTTTATTTTTTGCAATTAACTAACATTTATATCATAAACATTTGATGATTTTTTTTTGTTAAAAAGACTTTAAATGCCCACTTGTTATTACCAAATATGTGATATGGTTTTTTTTGGAAATAACAAGTTACCTTCCAGTCAATTTGTTAGTAAAATAATTTCTTTGTCATATCTTTATCATACATATGGACCTATGCTATATTATTGAATTGAAGTATCAACGTAGGAGGCCTACTTATATATCACAGTTCACATGTGTTGTTGGTCTCTGTCATTGCAAGTTTTGCTTATATTTGGAAGCATATTTCAGTGGTTAAAAAGTCATCCGGAATTCATTTCTAATCCTTTCTATGTTGGAGGAGACTCATACTCTGGAGTCTGGAAGACCGGTCCCTGTCGTCACACAACTAATATCAAATGGTAAGACTTTGAGAAATTTGTGTATTTAGTACGCTTTAAGCATTGATCAAGTAATTATAGAAAGAACATGCATGTGAACTTTCTAATTTACCTTTAACGTGTATATATGTGTGCAGGGAATGAAGCTGGCTGTGATCCTTACATTAATCTCAAGGTGTTTATTGCTACTCCCTCATATGAAATACTTTGGAGCTATTAATAATATGTGTTATATGTTTTCATAATCATAAAATAGCTGAATTAATGTTCATTGCTTTGTAACGATGAAATTGAGCAATTAATCTTCTACGAAATCCAAAACCGTTCCATCAAACAAAACTCCCCCTCAGTGTCTTGTTCACTTACCATCTCCTAGTAGCTAATGTTGAAGACATAGTAGAACGATATATCATTAAATAGCAACAACATAAATACCTAGCAATGACCCTGATTGCACTCCTGCAATTACCAAATAAATTATGGGAGGTCCTTTGAGCAAATATGCCCATCTCAGTTATTTATGGAATCCATACACCACATTGAAAGTCGCATCAATTTTCACTTGAGAGGTGGTACTATACATTTAAGAGTATCCTAAAGGAATAGTTCTCGATCGTGATAAAGTATTATTGATCCACTTTTGGCAAGAACTATTCAGAATGCAAGAACGATCTTGAAGAGAAGCACTACGTCCGTAAAAAGATGGTAAATCAGAGGTGGAGAATCGGAGTATCCGGATTTACCTGAGATATTAGAAATAACAAGGCAATGGGTGCATGGTGGTAGGCTTGGGAGAAGTATTGGTACAATATTTCCTACCACACAAACAACCCCTTTTAAGATTCCTTACGGGCGCGTCGCTTAAGTTGAATAGTATTTGGTAATTTGGAAGAAAAGGTACAAGTATTAGATGAACTTAAAAGGCATTAATCCAAGTCTCGACAAGTGATTAAGAGTTAGCCTGATGCACATATGAGCAAGCAAGATGTGCAGTTTTTGGTGGGGGAATAAGTGTATTTTGAAGGGGGTCTATGTCGAGAAAATAAAACTTATCCTCTTGATGCTAAGTCATCCAATGAATTTAGGAAGATTGCTTACCAACTAAAGTTTCTACCCACATCATCACTTGTGGCACAACTACTATACGACGAGTCATTGGCAACCATTCTCCAATGCCCGTGCTTCTACCAGTATTAACAAATGAGATGTAAGTAGTACTCAGCAACCAGAAATATAGTGGAGGCTACCAAGAAGAGCTCTACAGGAGAAAGAGAGGTTTATATTCAAATGAAAGAAAAGTTTGATGTCACCAGAAACTAGTTTCCAGAGTTACACCTTGACGACAATGCATCTTTGAAGGACAGGAGTAACGATAAGGTTTGGAAAGCACTATCTATGCAATGCTTTAAGGATGTAGAAGAGAATTGATCTGTTGAATGATTTCCATTTTTGTATGAAATTGATCCAGAAAGTCCTTGCCAACTCCCATTGCCTTATTCATGATGTTGTTTCTTGTGCTAACCCAAGTTCTGGATCTCAACTTAATGAAAAATATTTCATAGTGCTTTGGTTGATTTGTTGTGTGATTAGAAAATCGATTTGCTCAAGGGATGAATTTTGTATGACAGGGGTATTTGCTTGGCAACCCTAGGTCTTTTCCAGAAGAAGATAATTTTCAAATTCGATTTGCTAATGGTATGGGACTTATTTCAGATGAACTCTATGAGGTTTGTTTTGCTCCTATGCTATATAACTATCTACTAAATGTACTTGTTTTGACATCTAATTCTCTTCATTGTCCATGTCTTTATAGTCATTGGTCCAGAGATGTCATGGAGAGTATCGATCAGACTATATAAGCTCCAATAACGTAGCATGTCTACAAACTCTTGAGTTGTTTCAACAGGTTCTTTTCTTATTTTACATTGGTTCTTCCGTTGCTCATATATCGATCTTGACACAAGAAAGAGAGATAAAAAAACTAAATGGTCATCTTTCTTGTAGTGCATAGATGGGATTGAAAAGCCCCAAATTTTGGAACCAAATTGTAGTGCTATCGTTCAGCCAATCAAACAGCCCAGTCAAATGCAATTTGAAGAGCAACGTCCTCTTTCATCATTTTACTGTCATGTAAGTTTCTATACTCTAAGCCTTATATATTACTCTACCATATATTTCTTAGAGTTGAATTAATAAAACAACTAGCAAATCAAACGGCAAATCTAGTTATAACATATTCTAGTGGATGGTTTTGATGGGTGCAGGATGAAGTAAATGATCTGATGTCAATTTGGGCTAATGATGGTGGTGTTAGAGAAGCATTGCATATCCGAAAGGTAATACTTTATATTATGCTACTCCCTTCATTTCATGTTCACATCTCTAGTTTATTCGGTGTCTCCTTTTAAAAAAAAAGTGTATTTTGAGATGGAAAAATTCATCATCCTTATTTTATTAAAGATAAATTTATCATTTAGTTAATTAAAAAAAATACAATCATTACACATTTCTGAAATTATATGTGTTTTGAGATGGAGGGTGTAGTTGTAGAATTGTAGTTTTGCTTACACATGCACCAATTACGCAGGGAAGCATAGGAGACTGGGAAAGATGCGGTTCAAATTTAAATTTCACCAAAATATTGGAGGACACTAGACCTTATCATCAAAATCTCAGCAAAATGGGTTACCGATCTCTTATATACAGGTCCTCTTCATTTCATTTTACAACATAAACTGATATTTGATTGTTGGTAAGTCATGCCACTTAACTTTTATAATTTGGTACATGCAGCGGTGATCATGATATGGTTATTCCGCACCAGTCAACTGAAGCCTGGATAAATTATCTCAACTACTCTGTCACTGATCGATGACGATCATGGAAGTATCGTGGTCAAATTGCTGGGTAATGCATCTACACACTTCAAATAAAAACCGTTTTTTAATACGTCAAAATGGTGTAAATGTTTATCATAGACTAGTAATAGAACCTAACAATTATGCTTCGTATATAAAAGGTGTTATCTAGAATGTATTTGGGCATCCTAAAAAGGTTTTTTTGGTCACTTTTAGAATAAAATGTACGATTATATTTTTTATGGGATACTTTCTTTAACATATTTTTATATGTCACTTGTTTTTTGAAAGATATCTTTTTCCAATAATATCATGTAAGAATACTAATAGGACGTGTCTCTAAAAGAACTTGTTAGGAAGCACAAAAACTATCTATTAACTTGTTTTAACATATTTATATACGATATACAATTGTTTAGTCTTATAAATTTGTGTCATTTTAAACACTTTATTAGGATACTTAGATATATCATGAAGAATCGATTATCTTGTAGTAACAGTTGATGTTCTTTCCATTACATAAACAAATGTGGTTATGGTGTTTGTACAGGTACACATAGAGTTATTCCAATATGATGACATATGCCATCGTGAAGGCAAGCAATCTGTGCGAGTTATGATTTTCAGTGTTAACAATTGTTGTTAACTGAAGTAGTTTTGTTACATTACAGGGTGGTGGGCATACAGCTCCAGAGTCCAGAAGAAAGTTTTGCCATGTTCAAGAGGTGGATATCTTATCAACAATTATAACCATCAATGAATATCATCAAACGTTATATCTCCTTTTGTTGAGTGTTCTAAGTAAAGTAGAGGAATAAAAGATGTCCATGAATCGATGTATATGATTCTTGGCTTGTGTATTCATATATGAATAAAGCCACAATTCTATGATTTTTATGTTCAAATGAGTTACTATAATCAATTAGATACGTAAATTAGGGAGAGCGATGTCATCAACGTCGTACGTGATTGTGTATGATTACTACAAAGTTTGCTTGGAATTTCCCATCTAACCAATTTAAAAGCTCTTCTATGATAAATAGGATCGATAAGTCACAACAAAATTATCTATACTATATTATAAAACATTTGGTTCAAAGTTCTTAAACACAACTTTTTATACTTTTAGTACTACATTTTAATGCTTAATTACTTAAAATTCATATTTACAAATAATTAATGCCTATGTACAATTATTAAAACCTAACCTCTGGATATCTCTCAAGTCCAACGATGTCGCTAAGAAAAATAAAAAATAAAATGCAAATCAAAATTCAAATATCTCCTAAAATCTCTCAAACCTTAAGTCTCAATCCATCCATAAGAGCCGTATAGTAGGAAAAAGAGAATGAAATGCAAATCAAAATTCAAATATCCCTTAAATCTCTCAAACCCCAAGTCCCAATCCATCCATAAGAGCCGTACGATAGGATTAAAGAGAAGCATCATCAAGTGTGAGGTTGTGTTACTATGTTGGATTTTTCTTTTCTAAATTCACATATGAAAATATGTCATCTTTTTTGTCCAGGGATCCTTTGTTTTTTCAGGATTGAGGATGAAATTGTAAGTCTTGTGAAGTAGTATGAAGATATTGGTTATGCTTTTTTTATCTTCATCCCATGAGAAAACTATTGTCAGACCATTGATCAATTTATGTTTACATGTTATGCGTTGTTTATCTTCGTTTCATGTTTATTTGGGCTTATTGAGTTTATGCCTTGTATTTTCTTATATCTTCACCTTATTTTGATGTTCATATTGGTGTTTATTCTATGTCTTTCTGCAGATTTTGAAAGACTTTTGTTGTGGATTACACCAAAGTTGGATCCTTGGGGTCCACCATGTTCTGTAAAGCATTTTTTGTCTTCAATATATCATACTACTTGGACATTCTTTTGCAGTGAGTTATATTCTATAAATCTATCAATTAGACAAGTTTATTAAGTTTTTACTTGATATAAACAAGAAAATTGAAAGAAACTTATAAATATACAGAGATAGAGTAAGCATTAAACCTTCTTATATAGCTACATTTGGAGCATTTCTTACTACTTCCCATAGCAGTGCGCATTTTCACTACCATTTAAGAAAATTGTTCTACGAATTGTTAAGTTTTGGATTTCTCATCTTTTTTTAAGAAGTTTGCACATTCTTCCTTCGGTAACAATATGCAAGAATGAAGCTGAGAAAAAAAAATCATATTTATCAGCCTTTCTCAAGGCTTCCATTAACTCTTGAGAGGTGAAGTGAGAATTCCAGCTGCATATTGTGGCATTCTTGGATTCCAGCCTTCACATGGAGTTATATCCACTATTGGGGTTCTCCCAAATTCACAGAGTTTAGACATTGTTGGTATGTAGTCTCGGTATGTTCTATTTTTTTCGTGTAGCCTTTCAGTTAATTTTGTCGAACTACATGTCAGTTAGAGGTCTTCTATTTTATTGATGCATCTTTGGCATTCATGTATATGAAGCACCTATTTCACAATGAAACGTTTGACATGCAACCCAACTATGTGGAGTATTGAGCCTCTTAGCTTGTATGAAACAGACCAACTACTTGAATTCTTGTAGTCAACATGTTGGATATCTTCTTGCCCCATTATTCTTAGATTTCTTTATCACTTTTACTAATAGCCTATGCTAATAATAATGTAACCATGATGATAAAAAAATTTCAGGAATATTTGCTCGTGGTCCTTTTGTATTGCATCGTGTTGGATATGTCCTCCTTTAATTAAACCCAGTGGAGCTTAGAAGGACAAGACGCATAATTGTGGCTAATGATTTATTTCAGCTATCTAAAGTCCCTCAACAAAAGACTGTATATATTGTTAGGAAAGTAACTAAAAGTTTATCTGGTTGTAAGTTTCTTCACATCATTTTTATGTCCCATATGATTTTGAATTGAGAATTGATTGGTATACAAATTCAAGGTTACTATGGTTGATTGACGATGGATTTGGAAAAAGAATGCCAGATTACGGAGTTTCCAAGCCCACGATAGTTTTTCTTAGATCTTTTAAAATGATATTAATGCAACTCATACTTAAGAAATAAACCCAAAATTTATGTTTGAACAAAATGAAAGTATAATCATGTGTAATCATACAAATCGGTACTACAAAATAAGATAAGCAATCACTCGAAGCATCCATCTGTAGACATGCCCTATAAGAAATGTCTTGTGATTATAATAGCTACGTACCAAACATAGTTGTAACAAATGTGTAATAATAAGTAATCGATAATAAGAAAATATTTTTACACACGAACATGTTGGTTATTTCTGGTAGATGGTAAGAATATGACTACTATAAAAGGTATTACATACTTTTAAACTTTAACTAAACTCCCAAAACAAAAGATATCAATATCAAAGCAAGCATTGTTGTTGAAAAATTATACATGCATATGAATTTTTATGTTCTTGTAGAAAATTAGCATCTTGCATCAATTAAGCTATACAAGTAGAACAACTGAACTTTTATTTGGTCTAATTTTGCAACAAATTTTGTGACTTTTGCATTTGAAGTGTGCTACGTATGATATCACCTAAAAACAAAAGATTAGTTGTTGCTGAATTATGTTGTTATGTTGTAGCTTTGATGTGAAAGAGTATGTGAGTGGCTTTGGGAACCCAGATTGGAAAAGAACCCATGAGGAAGCTGGGAAGACTACTATTGTTGTTACTACTTTGTTGAAGAATGGGGCTACTTGTGTTGGCAAGAATGTCATGGACGAGTTATCATTTCAATACTCCTTCCTTTTTTGTTTTTATCTTTAGTATATTAAGACGATTACATTATTGATATATGCCTTGTCGTAACAAACATTGTTTGTTCAAGTATTACACAATCTGTTTTGTGGTATTAATTGCAGTTCTTTTTGTATCTAATGTGTAACATATGTTTAAAGACTGGTTAGTTGCCCTCATATTGGCAATGACCACTTTAAGTTTTGACGAAGAAAAAAAAATATCTACTTAATTACAAAGGATACTTTGTCATTCACTCATTCTTTTTCATTTTGATTTCTGTGATTGCTTCGTTATCTTAAACCAAAGTTTTTGTTAATGATGATTCACAATTTATCTTGGAAGTGAGTCCTGGTCTATGATTTCAGGATGAATGGAGAAAATTCACATTATGGGACCCCAATAAAACAACAATGCCATCTTATATTCCCGATGGAAAGTTTGGTGGTTCCGTTGTTGTTGTTGCAGCAGAGCTTGTTGATTTTGCTATCAGTATTATCATTTGTAGATGAAAATGTTGACAAAGAGAATATGCAAACACTTACAGTAATTTGAAGATAATCTTTCTTTTCTTCATCTTCATTCCCGTCCACTTCCCCTCACGAAAAAGGGAGCAAAACTCAAGTGTTTAAAACTACAAGCAGTCAAGCATGTAGAATAATCAATTCTTAGAAAATAGATCTAGCAACCCTTTAACAAATTTTTGAAGCGGATGAGGGTGCCTGGTGGCCTCAGTTGGAGATGGAGGTGCACTGTGTAAATGGGTTGAATATGATTCAAATTGGTTCAGTTTGCAGTGGAATAGGAATACCTTTGAATCTTGAGAATAAAGATTCATTGTGGTCATGTGTATAAAAGTAGAGATTGTTGTTGTTTCATGTGATATTTTTCTTCATGACTTTTAAATCGATGAAATGCGTATGACATATGCCTTTTGTTGGCTTCTCATGTACTGATACAATCGGGGGAGTGAGCCAGCTGCATATTATGGCGTCCTTGGATTCCGGCCTTCACATGGAGTTATATCCACTATTGGGTTCTCCCAAATTCACAAAGTTTAGACACTGTTGGTATGTAGTCTCGGTATGTTCTATTTTTTTGTGTAGCCTTTCAGTTAATTTTGTCGAACTATATGTCAGTTAGAGGTCTTCAATTTTATTGCTGCTTCTTTGGCATTAATGTATATGAAGCACTTGTTCAATAACTGCATCTTGTTCTTTTTTTGTTCAATCTTTCTGCAGACCAACCACCAAAGCATATGAATATTGGTCAGTATATTTTGTCAAATGTTCCAAGCCTAAAATATTTTCATGACTAGACATCAAACCTGCAGAATGGAACAAATACTTTGAAAGCGCTCTATTATAATCATAAGACATTTCTTACATGGCATGTCTACATATGGATGCTTCTTGGTATCTTATCATACTATGTATGTGTCAATTTATATTATTATAGATGATTATATCTCCGTTTTGCTTAAACATGAATTTTGTTTCTTTTTTGTTAATCACGAGTTGCATTAAATGAAAACCATTATTAAACAATATAAGAATAACAAATGATGTGTGTTTGGAAATCTGTTAATCGCGTAATTCTCTTTCCAAATCTCTGGTAGTCAACCGTTATAAAATTTGAAGTTTATATACCTTCGATTTACAAAAGAATTTTGACATCCCGCCGCATTGCACGAGTATCCAACTAGTAATCTTAAAAATAGTTATGAGTTCCAATAAACTTAGTTGTAAGAATCTTCAAATTAGACAAACTTTATGAAGCCCAAATTAAGAATGATTGGTGGAGTCAATAATTTCAATTATACCACTTCAATGATGAAAGTTGATCAATTTATTTCTTCATCTTCCTTATACTTATACTTGATGAGAGAATAATGGCATATCATATTAGTTGTAAAATTGTCCGTCAAGATTTCACGAGGACATTTGGTAATTAACAATAATTAGTGAGTTATGCATGTGATATTACGACATTCACTTATAATCTAAAATACAAACACGTTAAATGGTCAAGATCACATCAAGGTTAAATTCCAATATATTCCCACTTGGTTGCATGACTATTCACTTTAAGTAACTTGTTGGTTTATATTTTGATTATCTAATCAAATTACATTCTTTTGTTGAAATGCAATTACTTCTGTGTAAAAGACATTTTATCAGATTTTGGTGTTCATTTCACCATCCTGCATTTATAAAGAAGGGATTTCCTCACTAGACCCTCTGGTCTAACCCTCATTTTGTGTTTCCAAAATGTGCACTGCAAGAACTGCGGGGTTGCGGGATAATAAGGGGAAGGGAAAAATGTAATTATTTCCCTATATGTTATCTACTTATGAAGATCAACTTGATGATTATATATTTTGAAGATACACGTTGTCATACATGTGTTAGTGCAGGGATTTTATTTTGGAATTTTTCATATGTAAATTTTGTACATATAAGAATCCTTGTACTGGTGGGACCTATGTGGTGTAAATTATATTTCTCTGAAATGAAATATGTGTTATATGCAGATGTGGAGTTTAGGGTGTTACAGAATGTGGTATCAGAGCCTCAGTTTAAGGAATTTAGGTATTCAAAGCATGATGCCTAGACTTAAACTATTATTTGCATATTAAGGATCCCGGACTTAGATTGTATCATTGGGAATAAATATGATGGGCTAAGAGAACACTGTGTAAGGTAGATTCGAATTACATCTGGCCAATGTAATTATGAATTTACAGGTACATATATGAACTTGGACATCTCATTATATTTGGGAATATGAATACGTGATATTTAATACTAAAATATTTGCAGATGGCTAGTCGATCAAGAAGGTCTAAAAGGATCACCCGCTCTGATCTTGAAGAAAGAGAAGAATATCCTGATAATGCTTCGACTGAATATCTGGGAGCCGAGGCAGGGGAAGAACCAGGGGTAGAGGCCGATGGAGGAATCAGGTTCAAGGGAGAAGTCGGACTGAGGTTCGTCCTGATCATGGTGAATCTATTTCGAGAAACATTAATCAGGAGCGTGGGCCTCAACCAAAATTCATAACTAGGGATGTTTTGGCTGAAGAGATGGGTAAACACTGAGAGACTCTAGTATCCATTATGGGAAACCCAGCCAGAGTAGAAACTGAACGAGTTGGAATAAATTCTCCAGCTCCTTCAACAGGCAGTATTAACAAGGAAAGAGACATAAAAATGTTTCTAACATGCAAACCCCTAACTTTTTTAGGAGAGAGAGATCCAGTAAAAGTAATGTGCTGGGTAAAAGAAATTGAATTAGTATTTAACACTAGTAGGTATTCTGAGGAGGATAAGGTTAGATTTGCAGTTTCTATGCTGAAGTCTAACCCTTTATACTGGTAGGATGTGGAAATAGCGGCTCAACCAAATATTCTTCAAACAATGCCTTGGAAAGAATTTGTGATTAGATTCAAAACACAATTATGTCCTAAGACTGCAGTGAGGCAGATGGAAGAAGATTTTCTGAAATTAGAACAGGGTAGTAGGTCTGTACGAGATTATACTAAAAAGTTTATTGAGTATTCCTGATTCGCAGAGCATTGTGTTTCTTCTGAATCCCGAAAGGTAGAAAGATATATTTGGGGTCTGAAACCTTCCATCAGAGAGTTTGTGATTGCCATGGATCCTGCTACTTTTTCTTTAGCTGTAAATGCTGTCGAGGTTACGGAAAGAAATAAAAATCGGCAGGTTGAAGAGAAAGTGGTAGAAAAACAAAAATTGGAGGGTCTTCAGCCAGTGTTCGAAGACCCAAATTCATAAAGTCAGATAAGCGCCGTTCTCAACCACCACCTTTAGAACCTGTCCTTGATGTCAATAGGTGCATCAGGGAAGCTGTCAACCTGAACTGAAAAGATGTTATCGATGCGGTGAGGCAGGTCATCTGTCAAGGGATTGCACTATACCTAAAAGGTGTTTAAAGTGTAATTCACCCAATTATATTCGGCCGAATTGTCCACAGTTAAGGGTTCCTCGTTTAACAATGAGAGAAAACACCCCAAGTGCTCGGGGAAGACCTAGTGCACGAAGAGGAGGCCAGAGTGGGGCGTGGGGCTGATTATTTCAGATGACGAAGAGTGAGGTTGAAACAATGCCAGATGTGGTAACAGGTACCTTTCTTGTCAATTCCATATATGCTAATGTGTTGTTTGATTTGGGTGCAAAATTTTCTTTCGTATCACCTATATTTTGCTGAAATTGCATGCATGAATTCTGTGCTACTTGACAATATATTAGTAGTTGACACTGCTAATAGTCGAGAATCTGTTGCTGCCATCAGAAACCTGGAAACACAAGTTAGCCAACTTGCTCTTAATCATAATAGTAGAGCCCTTGGTACTTTGCCTAGTAACACTGAAGTCCCGAGAGATCTAGGAAAAGAGCATGTATAGGTAGTGACTCTAAGGAGTGGAAAGGAATTAACTGAGACTATACCAAAAGAAAGTGAACAGGTTTTGTCTAAACCTGGGACTATACCTATGGTCCCTGTTACTGAAAGTCCACCAAAACCTTTGGATAACCGACTTCCTGAGACCACCACCTTTGTTCCTCCTAAGTCGGACTATCCTTTGTTATTCCCTGAAGAAGTTGCTAGGAAAAAGCCAATTGAGGATGAGGTTATAACAGGTCCAAAAACCAAAGTTGTAATCCCATATGAACCTCAAGAAAGTAAGACCAAGACTCTAGGCACTCTGGACCCATCTTGCTCAACATAACCTAACAAAGACATCATAAAGCCAGTTCCTCTTTATGTTCCTTTTCCCCAAAGGTTAAGGAATCAAAAGGAAGAACTGCAATTCAAGAAGTTTTTGGAAGTGTTTAAATCATTGCATATCAACATACCTCTAGTTGAAGCAATAGAGCAAATGCCCAGTTATGCCAAGTTTCTTAAAGATATTTTGAATAAGAAGAAGAAGTTAACCGAATATGAGACCGTAGCTCTTACCGAGGGATGTAGTGCGCTTCTAACCAATAAAATACCCCTACGCTTAAAGAGCCAGGGAGATTCACTATTCCTTGTTCTATAGGTGGAAAGGAGATTGGTAAAGCTTTGTGTGACCTAGGAGCTAGTATCAACCTGAAAGGAGATTGGTAAAGCTTTGTGTGACCTAGGAGCTAGTATCAACCGTATGCCCTTGTCTGTTTTCAACACCCTAGGCATAGGAGAAGCTAGACCCACCACTGTCACCTTGCAATTGGCCAATAGAAGTATAACTTATCCAAAAGGTAAGATTGAGGATGTCTTAGTTCAGGTTGACAAATTCATCTTTCCGGCTGACTTCATCATCCTTGATTTTGAGGCTGACAAAGACATTCCCATAATCTTAGGAAGACCTTTCTTAGCCACTGGTGGAACYTTGATTGATGTCCAAAAAGGAGAGCTCACCATGAGACTCCAAGACCAGAAAGTCACATTCAATGTCTTTAATTCCTTAAAGTACCCTGATTACTTAGAGGAATGCTCAGGAGTTACTGAGATTGAGACAATGTGTTATGAGGAAGGAATTAGGAAGGCCTGTAAGCTAGAGGAGGAGGATAGTGTTGAGAGAAGTGATGATACTGTTGGCAATTTAGAAGGTAATGTCCCATCTGATGCTGCAGCATTTGAGTTGTTGGACAATAGTAAGTTTAAGAATTTTACCCCGTCTATAATTTCACCACCTGATCTGGAGTTAAAGCAACTCCCATCTCACTTGAAGTATGAATATGTAGGAGAGGAAGGTAAATTACCTGTCATCATATCATCTACCCTAAATTTACATCAATAAAAGAAGCTTGTAGATATGTTGAAGTTACACACCAAAGCCATAAGATGGACCATTGCTGACCTAAAGGGGATTAGTCCTTCCATATGTCAACATAAGATCATCCTAGATGAAAAGAACTTCAAATCTATAGAGCCTCAAAGGAGATTGAACCCGGTCATGAAAGAAGTAGTGAAGAAGGAAATTTTGAAATGGCTAGACGTCGGAATAATTTTTCCAATAGTCGGTAGTTCCTGGGTTAGTCCAATCCAGTGTGTCCCAAAGAAGGGAGGGTTTACTGTTGTCACCAATGACAAAAATGAACTCATCCCCACAAGAATAATGTCTGGTTGGAGGATATGTATGGACTACATTAGGCTAAACAAAGCCACTCAAAAGGACCATTTTCCCTTGCCTTTTATTGATCAGATGTTAGACAGGTTGGCTGGAAAAGAGTATTACTGCTTTTTGGATGGATACTCC
>NW_020200806.1:31045-35770 GCF_001531365.2 Cynara cardunculus var. scolymus
TTTTTACAATAGGTCTAATCACCTATTTATACTAATCAGCTAATAAGAAGATAACTATATAATGCTACTTTCTAGCAAATCTTCTATTAACAGATGAGGTTTATCTTTTATATGGATAAGCGTTAATATTAAGATAAACTCAAATTCCAGCTGTTGACTTGTCATCTCCAGCTGTCATTCATGATATGATGATTTCATCCTTATCTTCGAATCTTCATTGCATGCTTGGATGAATTGCTGGAAAATCTTCTAAGTGTTGATGACCAGAGGATCGATGAGAATGCTCTTTCCATCGCATCCTTGGATTGTCCATTGGTCCTCTAGTTGAACTCCAGACTTAGTCGTTTCTCCCTTGATGTCTTCATTGGTCTTCTAGTTCTTCATCACTTATTATTTTTCATTACTTTTTACATTATAAATTGTGAGGTTTAACAATCTCCCCTTAAGTAATGAAATAACAAACATAGTCTAGTCTAGACACACTTGTGAAGAACAGAATCTAATCTAGTAGAAAAACATCAAATTCCAAATTTTCATTGGATGATGAAATTTCTTACAATACTTGGATCAAAATACATCAAGGCAAAACAAACAAAAACTTTTAACTCATCACGAGCTACCTGAATAAATTTCTCTGAAGCGTAGGAGCAGTCTTCGATATGCGATGACTATCGATATCTCGTGAATGAGCTGACTCCCTACTTCCCTCGGCACATGGTTTCTGCCCAGTCTTTCTCTAATAATTTTCTGAAACCATTCAAGTGTATCCGATGAATACTTGAAGGCTTCAGTCAGTCTGAAGAATTTTTTAACCCCGAACTCATTCTTGTAAACAAGTCCAAGTTCTGGTTGAGTTAGAACTGGGGCAGATCGTTTCTCCTGCAGGCCCTGGAAGTCTTCGTTTGGAGGAGCGCACGATAGTCTTTCAATGCCTAGCCTAAAAGCAATTTCAAAATCACTCTTGGCTCTGTGTTTTACCAGGGATTCCATCGTCTTCACTATTGCTCAGTTTGCCATTCCAAATCTTATGCCGTGATCCTGCATTTGAGCTGTGTAAGTATATAACTCAATCAAGTTGTATGGGTTGAGATTGATGAGGTCATTTTCGTTGAACACGCTAACTAGCCCATGTGCTCTCTCCACGGTGAACTTGATGTATCAGACAACTCGGTTGGAAAATGTCTTTACTTTTAAGTCTGTGACCCTCCTTATCCCATCATTCGAAAAGACAGCCTAGGGTGCTTGTGTGGTCTGTCTGATGAATCGATGGTGTAAGAGGTCCATAGACTCAAGCGATAAGATTGGAGGGTTGGTGGACAAACTCTCATCGCGGTCTTGGTACATATATTGATGGATGTTTTCCATCATGACTGGTTCCTTTGGCGGCAGTTGAGGACGTCTCCTCATTGACTCCATGCTTTGTATGATTTCATCTACAAGGCCCTGTGGAGGTTGCCTTGAAGAAGAGGGAGTATCCGCATGCACCACGGGTTGATGGGTTAATGGTTGTGTATCGGTTGGGGGTTGTGTTTCGGTTTGGGTTTGTGTATGGGTAGAGGGTATGGTTTCTTCGGTTGGCTCCATTTTATGGGCTTGGGTGGTTTCTGGTGCATGGGTTTCTGTTGAGGTTTGTGGTTGTTGGGGTGATGGTTGGTTTGTTATAGGTTCTGGTTGTGTAGAAAGGGTGAAGGGCTGAGTTGTGCGAGGTATTGGTGAAGGGGTTAAAGGTAAGTTTGTTGTGGGTGAGGAAGTGAAAGTTTGGTTTGTTTCTGTTGGTGGTGTGGTTGGCTCTTCATCGGTTGATGAACTCAACACGATGGGTTTTAGGGTTGTAGCTAAGGGAACATGTATATTTTGTACATCATCAGAGGGCAAAGCCTCTGGTTCCCTCGCTTGGGTTTGTTCGGTAGAGGGTGGTTGTTGTGATGGTGATGGTTGTTGTGGTGGTGATGGTTGTTGTGGTGCAGCGGATTCGGTGTGTTGTGTAGCCGCCACCTCTTTCTCCCCCTCATGAGGTCCAAGAACTTGATCATCGGGGTCTGGATCATCATGTCTTCGTCGTTTTAGGGGGCGGCTGGATGAGCAGGAGGCTCTTGATCTGTTCTTCTTCCACAATCGAATGTGGTCAGCGAGAGTACGCACCCGATCCTTGTTGCGTTGTTGTTCCATGGTACGAAGGAGAGTGTTTTTTCGATCTTGCTGTTGTTAAAGACTCTTCCTCAGCGCTATGGTAGGTTCAAGGGATCGGGTGGCAAACTTTGCACTGATCTCATTGAAGGATGAGATAAGTGCCTTGGACAGAGCCCGAAGATCGGCTCTGGTGGCAAAATCTGTGCTTGTAGTTGGTGGTAGTGGCACATAGGGTGTAGCTAATGTTGGAGGATGGGGAAGGTTTGCAATGAGATTCCTCACCTCTGTAGTGAAGGAGGAGAAGGCTTCATCAAAGGATGGGCCTGCAAAGGGAGGTGGGGGTTGACTTGGTTATGGGATTTGGGCAAGTATGGTGGTGGGTAGTTGGGTGAGGGTGGTTTGTATGGTGGCCATTTGGGTGGTGAGTGTTGCGAGGGTTTCATCGAGTGATGAAGTGGATGGTGGTTGAGGTTGAGGGATTTTGGAGATGATGGAGGTGGGTATCTGATGAAGGTGTCGGAGGATGGTTTGTAGTTGGGTAATGATGTAGGTGAGGTTTTCATCGGCCTCAGTTGCCTGAGCCGTGAGGGTTGTGATGGATTGGATGAGGACTTTGTTTCTTTGGGTGGCTAGGGAGGATGTGGTATTGTGGTGTTGGGTGACGGTTTGTTGGAGCATTTGTAGGCAGGTTGTGTTGGCTTGGGTTTGGGTTTTTATTTGGGTGAGATGGTGTTGGAGGATTGCAAGGGATTGGTGGAGGTCTGAGGTATCGGTTAAGGGTTGGTTGTCCACTATCCCTTGTATGAGGAGTTTAAGGTCATCCAAGGACCGCGTCACTGTATCTACATAGGCTTGGAACTCTGCCTTTGTGACCAAATCGGCTTGTTGGGTAACCCCTGCAGCAATGGATGCTACAGGTTGTGCCTCTGTTCCTAAGGCGCCTTCTTGGCCTTGTACGAATGTAGGCCTCAAAGGACTTCCATCACGTCCTTGATAGCCCTCGAGAGAAGAGCTATCTTGTGATGTTGCGACATCCTCTTCCTCTTCCTCAGATGAGTAAGTGAAGTGGATGTGTGTCCCCTTCGGTAGATCAAATACCGAGGGGGGTTGTGCACGAATGAAATATCGCTCTGAACGATCTATGGGTTCAATGTCAGAAGCAACACATGCTTCTGTGTGTGTGATGGGATGTGGCGAGCCCTGAGGCGAAGGGGCTCTTATCTCTTCATCACCTCTCTGTTGAGAGAGGGGTGATGGTAAACGTGGTTCCTCGGCTTGTCCATCTCTAGAGGCCCGAAGAATGGCCTCTGGATGGCTGGCTGGGGTTAGGATGGGACTGGGTCGTCCTTTTTCAATACCCCTTGTGATTTGATCGCCAGGGGTAGAAGATGTGGTTGCCCTTTGGGTAGTAGGGGGAGGAATAGTATGAGGAAGGTCGGGGGAAGCACGAGTAGCATCATCATCATCATCTTCATCATCCGATGAAGATGACGCTTGTGCTTCCTCGCTTGGAGGGAGGACGACTCTAAATGCTCCAGGATAGCTGCCCTCGGTTCTTGGGACAACATGGAGCGTTCATAGGTCTGGCGTATTTCATTTGTCGATGGTATGACAGTGAGCATAGCCCGGGATAGCGGTCTATTGTTGCTGTATCCCTCCTTCGAGAGGGTTGGTCGGTGTCCTTGCATATTGTAGACCGGGGTGAAAAGCTCTGTTGCAGGTAGACCGTGCTTCCTCATCGCGTACCCAATGAAGAGGGCGAGGAAGCGGGGAAAGAGAACTGCAGAGAGGGGCTTTTCTGTGGCTTGAAGTTTGCATTTTTTGATCACGGCCGCATGAATCTCGTTGTAAATATGAAAGGCGTAGTCGAGATTTAAGTTGAAGAATAGCCCATACATGATTGTCATTATGTTGAGATTCCCTTGGTCTAAGGAACCCAGCTTGCAAGTAAGGGATCGGTTTAGTATGGAGAAGAACAAATTCCACATTGGCGGGAGGGATTGTCTTTTGAAGTCCGAAACATTGCATAGGTCACAGTTGTAACCTAGCATCTTTACGAACCGGAGGATGTCGTCGGAGGTTGGTGGTTCGTCGTATTGTTCAATCCCGAGTTCCCGTCTGGTAGGAATGCATAACACCCTAAAAACTTTAGCTCGTGATATCTTTAGCGAGCATATCATGTCATTTGGGGCATCCATATCCCCCATTATACCGTGACTGGCGGGATGAAATTCACAGGTTTGCCAGTATTGTTGTACGTACTTTAATGGTACGCCAGGGTCCACTAGAGTGAGAGTGGGGAGGAGGATGTGGTTCTTGAAGAACTCTATCATTATTGCAAAACGGTCGTCGAATAAGGTGTTGTGCAGTTCAATGGCGTGATTGTTTGGTTTCATGGGCAAAAAGACAAGTGCGTGGCTGTCAGTGCCTGTTGATTGTACTTGGATATCGTTATTGTTGGATTCATGGGAAGCGGAGGAGGCCATTTTTGTGGAAGTTGCAGGTTTTTTGTTCGTCGGAGTCTTGTTGCAGGTTTTGAATGCATAAAGAAAGGATGAATGTGGAAGAAGGGTATTTATAGGTGAGTTGAGGGTT
>NW_020200806.1:36165-38034 GCF_001531365.2 Cynara cardunculus var. scolymus
TTTAGATGAGTTTGAGTGTAAAATTTATTGTCATGGAACCAGAGGAGCTTTGGTTAGGCATGACCCATTGGGTGAGGAGCCAGAGGAGTTCTGGTTTAACATCAATGAAGTTCATATATGTATTATTGGATTGCATGATTTAGAAGCTTTGGTTAGCAAACCAAAGGCTCTTGTTAAGTTTGGCAATCCATTATGTAGAACCAGAGGAGTTCTGGTTAAATACATATATAGCATTTTAAGTGGCCAGAGGCTCTAGATAGTAGAACCAGAGGCTCTGGATAGTAGAACCAGAGGCTCTGGATGGAAAATGCAAATGCACAAAATGAAAAAGGTGAAAAAGTTTGCTCCCCTACAAGTGATGCATGTGGATGGATGTTGAAAGTATCAAAAACTCCCCTTTACATAGATAAAACTTAAGAAATTTGGGGATAGAGGCTCTGGTCTATACAACCAGAGGCTCTGGTTTTGAAAGATGAGAAAAAAAAATGCTAAGTGGAAGTGTAGAGAGGTATTTGAGACTAGAGGGGCGCTGGTGGCAAAGAAAACAAAGCTGGAGGCTCTGGTCTTTAGAACCAGAGGCTCTGGTTGTGAATGCAATGAATGTGATGGGAGGGTTAGAAAGATTGCGAGTCCAGAGGCTCTGGTCTTTAGAACCAGAGGCTCTGGTTGTGAATGCAATGAATGTGATGGGAGGGTTAGAAAGATTGCGAGTCCAGAGGCTCTGGTTGTGAATGCAATGAATGTGAATAAGGAAGGAAATGGTGAAGGCCATGTGGAGTGCGATAAAAGGAAACTCTTTGAAACCAGAGTGACGCTGGTTTCAAAGAGTCTAAAGCCAGAGGCTCTGGTCTTTAGAACCAGAGGCTCTGGTTGGAAGAAAAGAATTTTGCATGTAGTGTGTTGGAAACCAGAGGCTCTGGTCGTTGGAACCAGAGGCTCTGGTCGGTGAGTTATACTTAGTGATGAGAACTAGGTATAAGCTTTGGACCAGAGGAGCTCTGGTTCCAAAGGGTGAAAGAATGAATGAGACTTAGATGCATGAGAGTCCAAGGTTTGAGACTGGGATGTCTCAAAGTTTTGGAGACCAGAGGCTCTGGTCTATATAACTAGAGGCTCTAGTTTGGAGAAAAAGACTTGGTTAAAAAAATGACCAAGTATTTGCTTTGGACCAGAGGGGCTCTGGTTCCAAAGACAATATTTGCCATATTTTAATCGAAGTTATTCTAAACAGCTAGAGGCTCTGGTCTTTATGACCAGAGGCTCTGGTTTAGGATACTTGGAATTTATGGCTAAGATGTTATATCACTTATAGGCATAACCATGAGATATTGAAGATCGCTGGTTTAAAGATAATTATTGCCTCTAAGTGGTGAGATTCAACATACCCATCTTGCTGACTAGAAATAAAAATCATTTCTCATCAAGATCTTTTGTAAAAATGTCAGCAAGTTGAATCTCAGTGGGAACAAAATACATTTCTATGTTACCTTTTTCAACATTATCTTTTAGAAAATGGTACCTTACATCGATGTGCTTGGTCTTGGAATGCTGTACTGGGTTTGCAGAGATTGCTATGGCACTCTTGGAGTCACAGAGGATKSGRAYTTTGTCATAATKGAAACCATAGTCCTTAAGCTGAGTCTTCATCCAGAGAACTTGTGAACAACAACTAGCAGCAACAACATACTCTGCTTCTGCTGTAGGTGTTGAGACACAATTTTGTTTTCTGGAGGTCCAACTTACCAGCTTGTCCCCCAAGAGTTGACAGCTTCCAGACGTACTCTTTCTGTCAAGCTTGCAWCCTGCATGATCTGCATCTGTATAGGCTATTAGATCAAAGCCAGAGTCCTTTGGATACCAGAGACCCAA
>NW_020200806.1:40905-51949 GCF_001531365.2 Cynara cardunculus var. scolymus
ATCTGATTCAGAAGTTTCCTCTTCAGATTCTGATTCTACCACCAATGCTTTCTTGCCTTTCTTCTTATGTTCTTTGGCAGGAGTCCTTGATTTTTCCTTTTCATCGGCAGCAAGAGCAAGAAGTCCACCGATAGATACCTTTTTCTTCATAATGTCGCTCTTTTGTGCTGCAAGTGTTCCATACAGGTCATGAAGAGACTAGCCATCTAGGTCCTGGTTTGCTTGTAGGGACATAGATAGCCGAGTCCATTCATCGCCTAGACTTTTTAGGAATAAAACGTTGTTTTCTTCCTTAGTTCTGATGATATCGTTTCTACGACATTGATTTATCAATGTGTTGAAGCGGTCGTAAGTATTTTGTATTGGTTCAACAGGGAGGGACTTGAAATTAGTGTATTCGTTGAGACATTATGCTCTACGATTTTTCTTTGTTTTTGCTCCTCCTTCCAGTTGGCTTGCTAGTTCATCCCATAGTTCCTTGGCTGTGGAACATGTATCGAGGGACAGGAAGATTTCGTTGGGTAGGGCCATGATTATCAACCTTTTGGCCTTTTTGTCAGTTTCAACTCTTTCCTTGTCATCTTTGTCCCAATTCCTTTCAACTTTGGGCATGTAGTAGGCTGGAATTTCAGCTGCGGTGTTTGTTCCTGGAACTCTTGGGACCTTCTTGTATAGATCGCAGGAGATTCTTGTTCATTCCTTCCAGAAAATTTACCATTCTGATTTTCCATTGTGGATATTCCTCTCGTTGAAGAGTTGGAGGCTTTGTGAGAGAGCCAACAATATAAGCAGAATTCCAGTTGGCCATTGAGAATGTTGAAGAAGAAGATGTATTTTTGACGAGAAAGAAGATCAAAAATTGAGAGATTTTTGATTGATCGTTTTGATTGGGAAATCAATCAATAGGCTCTGATACCAATTGTTGATCCCAGTTCTCTCAATAACACTAATAATCTAGTTATGAATAACCAAATTATAGTGATTTTATGAAGGAAGTTATGAAGACTYGAGAAGAAAAATAAGAATATTTATGAACAGTCTTGAGCTTCAAAAGTTTCACTTTATAAACTGAGAAATGTAAAAGCGATTCGTAAAAGCGACTGTTTTTACAATAGGTCTAATCACCTATTTATACTAATCAGCTAATAAGAAGATAAATATATAATGTTACTTTCTAGCAAATCTTCTATTAACAGATGAGGTTTATCTTTTATATGGATAAGCGTTAATATTAAGATAAACTCGAATTCCAGCTGTTGACTTGTCATCTCCAGCTATCATTCATGATATGATGCTTTCATCCTTATCTTCGAATCTTCATTGCATGCTTGGATGAATTGCTGGAAAATCTTCTAAGTGTTGATGACCAGAGGATCGATGAGAATGCTCTTTCCATCGCATCCTTGGACTGTCCATCGGTCCTCTGGTTGAACTCCAGACTTAGTCGTTTCTGCCTTGATGTCTTCATTGGTCTTCTGGTTCTTCATCACTTATTGTTTTTCATTACTTTTTACATTATAAATTGTGAGGTTTAACAGACTTTGCAATGCTCCTGCAACTTTTCAAAGATGCATGATGTCCATATTCTCTGACATGCTTGAAAAATCCATAGAAATCTTTATGGATGATTTTTCAGTTTATGGCTCATCTTTTGATAATTGTATGGAAAATCTAAAAAGGAGTCTTGAAAGATGTGAAGAGACTGATCTGGTTCTCAATTGGGAAAAGTGTCATTTCATGGTCAAAGAAGGAATTGTTTTGGGCCATTTGATTTCCAAAAGAGGAGTTGAGGTAGACAAAGCTAAACTTGAAATCATTGAAAAACTACCTGAACCAACTACTGTCAAAGGAATACGAAGTTTTCTTGGTCATGCTGGGTTTTACCGAAGGTTTATAAAAGACTTTTCAAAAATCTCAAAACCTTTGTGTTTACTTTTGCAACATGATCATAAATTTGATTTTACGGTTGAATGTAGAAATGCACTCAACACTTTAAAGAAAGCTTTAGTAACCGCACCAGTAGTTGTTGCTCCTGACTGGAACAAACCCTTTGAGATCATGTATGATGCTAGTGATTGGGCTGTTGGAGCTGTCTTAGGTCAAAAAAAGGAAAAGGTTTTTCATTCAATCTATTATGCAAGTAAGACCTTGAATGAAGCACAACTTAACTACACAACAACTGAAAAAGAACTTTTATCTGTGGTTTTTGCTTTTGAGAGATACAAATCATATTTGATGGGAACAAAGGTCATTGTTCACACTGACCATGCTGCCATCAAGTACTTAATTTCAAAAAAAGATGCTAAACCTAGGTTAATTAGATGGGTTTTGTTGTTGCAAGAGTTTGACCTTGAGATAGTGGATAGGAAAGGAGTAGACAACCAAGTTGCAGACCATTTGTCAAGATTAGAGAAGCCTAGGGAGACCCTAGAAGAAGGAGAGATTGTTGAAACATTCCCCGATGAAAGAATTCTAGTGTTAGAATCAAAGCCACCATGGTTTGCTGACATAACAAACTTTTTGGCTTGTGGAATTAGACCTTCTGATATTTCTGGCCATGTGTTCAAAACATTTCTCCATGATACTAAAACTTACCTTTGGGATAACCCTTACTTGTTTAAGATAAGTGCAGATCAAATCTTAAGGAGGTGCATCCCAGAAACTGAAGTGGCAGTAATTCTGCAGCATTGCCACCAAGCAGCATATGGAAGACACTTTGGAGGCCAAAGAACAGCTGCTAAAGTTTTACAATCTGGATTTTATTGGCCTACTCTCTTCAAAGATGCCCATAATTTTGCACAAAGATGCAATGAGTGTCAAAGAAGTGGATCCATTTCCAAAAGGAATGAAATGCCACTTAATGGGATCTTAAAAGTAGAGTTGTTTGATGTATGGGGGATAGACTTCATGGGACCATTTCCCCCATCAAATCATTGTCAATACATTCTAGTGGCTGTTGATTATGTTTCTAAATGGGTAGAGGCCATGGCTTGTGTTACTAATGATGCAAAAACTGTGGTTAAATTTCTTCAAAAACAAATTTTTACAAGGTTTGGTACCCCAAGGGCACTGATAAGTGATGAGGGTACCTACTTTGTAAATAACCTGTTGAGTGGAGTTCTTGAAAAGTACAACATTAACCATAGAATAGCTAATGCCTACCACCCGCAAACCAATGGATTAGCTGAACTCTCAAACCGAGAAATAAAAGGAATTTTAGAAAAGGCTGTCAAGCCAAATCGAAAGGATTGGGCTTTCAAATTAGATGACGCTTTATGGGCATACCGGACTGCTTTTAAAACACCTATCGGTATGTCCCCATATAAGCTTGTTTTTGGTAAAGCTTGTCACCTCCCATTGGAACTAGAACACAAGGCATATTGGGCCATCAAGGAATTAAATATGTGCCCAGATATGGTTGTCAGTAAAAGAAAAGTCCAGTTGTGTGAATTAGAGGAACATAGGAATCTGTCCTATGAAAATGCCAAGATTTATAAAAAGAAACAAAGAAATGGCATGATAAAAGAATTCAACATCGGGAGTTGAGAGCTGGTCAAAAAGCTCTTTTGTTTAACTCTAGGTTGAAACTGTTTCCGGGAAAGTTCAAGTCCCATTGGTCTGGACCTTTCCTTATTCATAAAGTTTATCCATACGGAGCAGTTGACCTAATCAATCTCGAGGACAATTCTGTGTTCAAAGTTAACGGTCAAAGATTGAAGTTATTTCATGATCCGGTAGAAATTCCTGAGTTATGCTTTGTGAATTTTATTACCCTTTGCTAAAAGCTTCGGTATTTTTGGACTTTTTATAAGTCTAAAATGTGTGTTTGTAAATATTTATGTTTACATTAAATTTTGTTTTATAGTTATTAATATTTTTAATAATATTCTCGTTATTTATCGTGTGTTTTGCAGTCCAGTCAATCATCAAAGAATCTGAAGTCTTGTTGCAGCATCTGAAAACCCTAGCCTTTAATGGAGAATCTTGGAAAATTTTAAAGTCTGAAAATTTTGAGTGGAAAAATGCATGATGTCATTCTTGAAAATTAATTTTTAAAGAAATGGTCATCTCTTTTTAATGCCAGCCGATTTTAGTACCATGTGCAAGAGGAAAAAGTACTTAGGTGGCATTGAGAGGACATTTGGTTACCACCTTTTCAAACATCTCTCTAAAAATTGTCAAGAGCCCTTCCCTTCAAATGTGACTAGTGTTGGAAGGCACCTGGTTGAAAAAGAAATAATCAAATCAAGTACACTCAAGTTTTGCATGCTCCCAATGCTTACATCACCCACCCTCATCTTCTTCCCATTTTACCCTCACTTTTTGTAAAAAACCCATTTGTATTCTTAGAAAACCCTCTTTTTCTCCTCTCTCTTTTTCCCTCTCATTTTCTAACTCTCTCTCTCTCTCGACCGATAACCGCCCCCACCATCTCCAACGTTCGAATGGCAAGAGTAAAGCAAGCCACGGTTTGTGATCCTCCTCCATCGCTTGAATCTGAACAGTCACCGGCGTAGCCGTTTGACCCACCACCACCGATGGCCACTACTACCGCCGCTAGGCGTAATCCTATTTCCTCGAGAAGACAACCGGCGAGGAAAGGGAAGAGACTCCCTGTAGCAAAGAAGAAGAAGGGTGAGTCATCTACACTCCTTATCGATGAAGACTCACCGTCTCCACCACCGTCGCCGTCACTACCACCGGCAACCACTCCAGTCGCTGTCGACCCCATTCCGCAGGAAGTGCCTATAGCCATGCCTCCTTTACAAATGGTACCATCTGCGGCCATCATCCCATTTTCAGATCCCCTGAAGAAAGCAAAAGAAATGGTAAAGTCATCTACAGTGCCGATTCCAAGGAAGGACCCAATCCCAACTTCATCTCCGACCACCACCAACAGGGAATCACTTGATACTTCTCAAAAGGTACAATCCTCATCTGATAGTACACCCCCTGAGGGCCTCTTCACTTCTGATTCTGAGGAAGAGGAGGACCCTGCCTCTATGGCACAAACAGGAGAGATTTTTCTGGAAAGTGAGGCATGCAGTCTCGAAAATATTACAGTCATTGAAAAACCGAGGAAGCCTCTGCTTTTGACTGCCTTTGGGCAAGATACAGATGATGAGGATGATATGCCTCATGTTGCTCCTCATGATCCCATACCCGACCTAAATGAAATTTTTTTTAGGGAAGAGGATGTAGAACCCCCTGTTGAGGTTGTGTCTATGAAAAGAAGGTTGGTCAAGGCTTGTGATAAAAAGAAGTCAAAGGCAGTGGTTAATGAGGAACCACCTAGGAAGAAGACCTGGTCTCAAAGGGTTGTGATTGAATCACCTAGGAATTCTGAGACTAATGCTGTAGCATCACAGCAACATTCCTCCAGACCTAAGAGGAAGAGGGTGGCTATGGCCCAAAGGCCAGCCACCATTCCAAGGCCGATCAGACCCCATAATGGTTTTAGTTCTAAGGCTGCTGAAAAGATGCATGCTAGGTTCCAGAACAGGGTTGGATTCCCAGACAAGGGATTTGATAGGCAAAGCATTAGGGAATTAACATTCATAAGAGAGGTGGTAGAGGCTCATGGTATAGAGCAAATATGCATGGTTCCAACTTCTTATAATCTGACTCTAATTAGGGAGTTCTATGTTGAGTTAGCAGCAAATAGCACATCCAATATATCTATTAGGGGGATGACCTTCATGTTCAATTCTAAAGCCATCACTCGGCTTTATGGCCTAGACCCTCCTAAGAAGACTGATTACTCTAGAATGGTGAGGCATGCGACCATAGAAGATTTGACTGAGGTGGCTGATGAGATAGGAATACCAGGAGCTGTTTGGGATGATCACTTGAACTATATGTTGAAGACTTTTAAGGCCTACAATCTTACGACCAATGCCAATGTATGGATTAATTTTTTGAGGCACTCCATTGCTCCCACCACACATGACAGCTTAGTCTCGGTGGAGAGAATGTTGTTGCTTTATTGTCTAGTTACGGGTAAGACCATCAACTTTGGGAGAGTAGTTGAGAAGAGTATTCGAACATGTGCAGGTAGAAGTAGGGGGAAGATGTATTTCCCTAGTTTGATCACACGGCTATTGGTAGAAAATGGTATTCCTCAGTATTGTGAGGATCAAATGGTGAAAGAGCAAGAGGAGAAATGGAAGATTGACATGAAAACAGTTTCTAGGCTGAGGGAAAAGAAGGAAAAGATGAATGGGGTTGGTGATATGCTGTGTTTGATGCTACACCTGCTTGCTCAAAACAGCAGTTTGATGGATAGCTTGTTGGAACAAAGAAATGAGTTCTTTGACAAAATAGACAG
The DNA here is from genome assembly GCF_001531365.2 of Cynara cardunculus var. scolymus. Lineage (NCBI taxonomy): Eukaryota > Viridiplantae > Streptophyta > Magnoliopsida > Asterales > Asteraceae > Cynara > Cynara cardunculus. Next base: position 47,234 of record NW_020200806.1, read on the forward strand.
ATTGAAAGGAGAACTAGTTGAACAAGTGAGGGCTGCGGAGAAGAAGACAAGAGGAGACATCAAGATGGTAAGGGCTGAGCTTGAGGCAAAGACAAGTGCTCAAGTGAAAAAGCTAGGAAAGAGGTTGAAGGCCTTGAAGACAGAGAATGCAAGGCTGTTTGATGAGAATGCTCTTTTAAAAGAGGAATGCAAGAAGCTGAAAGACAGCATCTCCACTTCACCTACTCCTATGGAGTAGGACAGGTTCTATCATTCCCTCTTTAACTTCTTTTGTTTATTTTATTTCAACTTATTTTAATTTTCTTGAGTCTGGGATTGTCTTTTAGTTTATTTTCTTGCAAAGAACATATATGTTTGTAATTACCATATGCTTGTATAGCCAAAATAATTCTTGTGGTTTAGTTACACTTTCTAGTCACTTGGTATCACTAGAACTAGCTTGTTTTGCTTGGGAACACATTTTGATCCGCATCATATGCTCCACCAAGAAAGGATGTAGGCTCTTTGTTCTTTTCTCATGATTTAGCCACTTGTAGCCATTGCATAAACAACCCCCATATACTTCCAATGAGGACATTGAAAAATCTGAGTTTGGGGGAGGGTACCAACATCATCTTGAGATTTATGAAAGCTATATGGTGCATTTTTGGCATAATCAACATATGAGTATGCACTTACTGCATTTTCTTGCAAAATTTTAAAATTTGAGTCATTTTTAGTCGTCTTTTGGTTGCGTGGGGACAAGCAACAGTTTAAGTTTGGGGGTGTGATACATACTAAGTATTTAGTACGTAAAGTACCTTTTTATTCTCTTTAGATAGGTTATTTTCCATTTATATCCCAACTTTGAGTCATTTTATCTCTTTTCTCTATTTTTATGCTGAAGTAAATGATGAACCTGTTTCTAGTGGATTTTGGTCTAAATTAAGCTTATTTTGGACAGATTAGAGCAGGTCGATGCTATGGGAATGTGGTAGCATGACCTGATGGTAGATGAAGAGATGGATGAGACTTGGAGTTGACAGACATGACTTGGGAAGACATTTGAGAGCTTTCTAAAGTGAACCAGCTGTAGTTTAATCAGATTAGCTGAAGTTCACAAGACTAATTTTAGTTGTTTTCTAAATATTAGTTTGCTTTTATGTACTATTTAGTTTCTTTTGAACTAGATGGGTTTAAAATGACCTTTTTGCCCTCATTCCATCCCTAGTATAAAAAGGGATGTTGGGAGGAGTATTTGACACACCTCACTACCACACCTCAACACTTCACTCCATGTTCTCTCTTGTTTCTCTCTTCAAGTAGTTTGCATGCTACTTGAAGAACAAGTCTCTTAATTTTATAAATCTTTTGGTTACATTCAAGTTCTTTTAATCGCTTTATTTGATCGCTTCCTTTATATTATCGTTATTTATATTCTGTCTTTTATTTATTTACGCTTACTTGCATTTTATTTCCGTCATTTATTTATTTACGCTTTCCACATCTTTATTATTCCGTCATTTATATTACGTATTTACTTTCCGCATTTATTTTATGTCTTTACTTACCGCAMTTTAYRTTTCTTGTCATTTACTTTTCGTCATGAGTAGCTAAGTTTATTAGCTCGGGTGTATGACGAAAAGGGTGAGTTTTTAAACCAAAATATAGTCGACCCTTTCATGTAACAACGATGTTTTACTTTTTCATTTCAAGTTTTATAAAACCAATGACACTTCTTGACGAGTTGATCACTTTGAAAGTGTTAAAGTGTCGTGGACTCTAAGCTGAGCAATTGTTTGCACGTCAACTTGGATGATATGGGAAGTAGACTTGAGAGAGTTGCTAACAAAGAGATTTGTTGTCCGTATTTTCTAAGTTGTTAATTCTCGACGGGTTGATCACTCTGAAGTGTTAAAGTGGAAGGGATTCAGAGATGAGCCATTCAGAACTCGTCAACTTGAATGATATGGGAATCTACTCGAGAGGGTGATTTTTAACAAAGAGATTTGTTTATCCATATACTTTGAAGACACCATTTGTCACTTTCACTGGTATGGATACCTCATAGAGATATGGGTTGAAAGCTATAATATCAGTGCATTGGTGAAGTCCGAGAGGAATACCTTCAAAGTAATTGGTAAAAATAGTTGTTACAGATTGACTGTTGTAGCAATCTGTCAGCATGGTTTCATGCTGTAGCATTTTGACAACATTGGTCGACTGGAAATAGTATTTACATCTTACCCGAAAAGTCATACACCCTAGCTTTCTTTTGTTATTATGTTATCTCCTGTTCTTAGTTGTGTTAACTCTGTTCAAATTTAAGTCTTCGAATTCGCCTTCTGAAATCATTTCCTTAACTTTACTTTCTTTTAAACTTTTACTACGATCCCTGTGGACGATATACTTGTACCACTTTTATTACTTGAAAGACGATATTGGGACTATTTGTATACTTGCTTTTGGTCCTGATTGTAGTCTGTGGTTTTCCACCGATCAAGGAGGTTTGCCAGTAAGAGCAACTTCCGCAGATCTCCTCAGCTATCCCTTATGGAAAAGCCAAAGTCTGAAAGAATAGACAAGGCTTCAGCTGTCTGCTACAACTGTCATCGGCTCGGACACTTTGCAGGTGAATGCAGATCAAAGAATACTGCGACGCCATCTTCTAAAGCTCCTTCCTCCTTCAGGACCAAAGATGAGAAATATTCAAAACTGAAGGAAAAGTACAGGAAGATGAAGAACAACTAGCGAAAGGCTAAAGGCCTTATTGCTGAAGAGCATGACTGGGCTGAGTCATCAATTGAATCCTCAGATGAAGATGATACTGCCTATATCTTCTTGATGGCCATATGTGCAAATGAAGGATCTTCAGAAGCATGTACTTCCTCTGAGCCATCTTCTTCATCTACTCAGGTATGTTTTCTGAATGAACCCTCTTTTTCTTCCAGTCTTTCTACACTGGATAAGCTGACAGTTGACCTTTACAATGCCCTCATTGGCAAATCGAAAGCTGAAATTCTTAACGTTGATCTTCAAGAGCAATTGAAGATTTGTCATTCTAAGATCAAAGAACTGACCTCTGTTGAGGAAAATCTTAAAGATTAGGTTATTGTAAACCAAGTCATCACTATTGAACATGAGAAGGCTATGGCTGAGCGTGAGAGAGCAATCGCTAAACTCAAGTCCGAGAAAGCTACCATTGAAGGGTGGTGCAAAGCTTCCATCAAAGGCCTCTGAGATCATTAACGCTCAGATCCCCGCCAAGATAGTGACTGGTCTAGGATTCTCCTATGATCAGGAAGAATGTGTTAAAGAAATGTCCATGCTCAAGTTTGGCACCTTCGTCTCTTCTATTCCCAACACTTCTTCCTCTCGGTCTTCTTCTTTTACTGAGAGTCATCTTGAAGGAACTCCTTCGAGTTCTGGGTGCAAAGACAAAGGTAAATCCGTTGTCACGACATCTCTTCCCAAGAAGTCTAACAAGTCTAATAGATCAAGGTCTATTCCTTCAGCTTGTAAAGCTTCTTCCTCTTCAGGGACTAGGAAATCTGAATCCCATCAGAAGTCCAAGTCACAGCTCAAGGTGAACTTTTCACCTAAGGAATCCAATTCCTCAAAGGCTCCTCCTAGAACCAATGAGAAGGGAATATTTAGAGTTGGTCCCGCTTCAAGTTTGATACTTCCTGGCCCTAAAGCTACTCTCAGCTTTAGGAAGTGTAAACATTGTGGTGAGAAAAAAACACATATTGCCAGCAAGTGTCCTTCTGCCACCAAAGTTGGTTCACTAGCTAAGGGCAACAAAGTAGCCAAGGCTGAGAAATCAACCAAGGCGAAATCATCCACAAAGGCTGCACAAGCAACCAAGGTGAAGAAAACCGTTGAAGCCTCTTCTTTAGGCTCAGCGAAGACAACTCCTGCTAAAAAATCTTCAGCAACAGACGTTGTAGTCTCTACCACTGAAGCCTCTTCGTCAAGCTCAGTGAATACTTCCACTGAAACTACCTTAGTAGTGTCAGAGGTTGTTCCTTTTTCCACTCAAAACCTCTTCAGGTTCGGTGATGCCATCTACTAATGCTGATTCTTCAGCATCAGAGGATGAAGCCTCTAACAAAGCTGGACCCTAATAGCTGGGTACCAATAGCATTCTTATTTTGTTTCCTTGTACAAGATGTCAAAGGCATATGGTATCTTGATAGCGGATGTTCAAGACATATGACTGGAGATAAATCCCACCTAACTCATTTCAAGGAAGAAAGAGGACCTTCTGTAACCTTTGGAGGAAATGGAAAAGGATATACTAAAGGTTTTGGTATATTTACCAATGGTAAAACAACTTTCAAACGCGTTGCATATGTTGAAGGACTGAAGCACAATCTTCTTATCATCAGTCAACTGTCTGATAAAGATTATACAGCTAAATTCTCAAAGAATTCATGTCACGTTCTTGACAATGATGATAAGGTTGCTCTAACCGGTTCTCGTCTAGAGAATGTATACATCATCAATATGAGTTCCTCTGTTGGACCTAAAATTCAGCTTTGATATTAATCTAAAACTCTGAATGAACTTTAAGACGATTAAAGTGCAGCGGAAACAATAATAAGAACAGAACAGAGTAAATAAATCAAGAACACACAGTCAAGATGAGGAAGAAGATGAACACAGAAGAATTGCTTCAAAGGTTTTTCAATTCATTCAATTGAAAAATTAGACGATTACAATTCGGAAGCACAC
>NW_020200806.1:53389-57054 GCF_001531365.2 Cynara cardunculus var. scolymus
AGATTCTGGCATTCTGGATTCTTCTTCTAGTATAGGCCTCTGGGTAGACCCCTCTGGTAGGATAGGCTTGACAGTTCCTACCAGAGCGTCAAACGTACCCATGGACGTTTCTTCTGGTATCTTCGTGAGTTTGGAAGAAGAGCCTTCTCCAAATCTGGGGATGGGGACTCTGCCCTTTCTCGCTTATGCCTCTGCCAAATACGCCTTTAGTGCTCGAACAAGATCCGGGTCATCATACTCTTCTTCATTGATCTCCTCTGGCGATTCAGAGCTTGACCCCTTCTGTGGCGACTCCTCTACTACTTTACCCTTGCCTTTCCCCTTAGGCTCTGGAGATTTGTCTTTAGAGAATAGGGCAGCAGCAGAGTCCACTATTTTTAGTGGTTTGGTAGAGGTTGTCTTTTTTGGTTCCTCTTTCTTCTTCTCCCCTCATGACGATCATGGTCATCACCTCCTTGATAGTCATGGATTTTAGTGGCCTCTGTCTTGCAAGTAGTAAGGGGAGCCTTCTTCAATCGCTTTAAAACTTTGGAAGCCGCCTTCTCCATCTTTTGAATGACCTCCTCAACATTCACAGAGGCATTGTTGATATCCATCTCTGTGGCCCATTTTAGAGATGCAGCGATAGATCTCATTTCTGAAGTTATCACCTTCTTTGACGAGTTGCTTCATGCAGTCTCTTATAGATTCATTACTTGCTCGGGCTTCCTTGAGGAATTGGTCGGTGTATTTCCGCACGGTCTCTCCAAGGGCTTCAACCATTGCGTCTAGCTCTCTTCAAGTGGCTAGATGGTTAATGTTAGCCCTGGAGGATTTAGAATCAATGCCATAGGTGACAGCAGAGGAGAACATCCCTTTGATCTCATCCTTGAAGGCAGAATAATCGGTGTAGCCGGCAAAAATGAAGTYTGCAGCAAATTGGGCGGCAACCTCTGTTAGTTCTGTCTTGAGCTTTTGGATTGAAGAAGGGTTGAGAGACAGGGCGCTGAAAGCTTCTGTGAGGTCGTCTTTGTTGAGAACAGAGCTCTGAAGGGCTGATACGGTCGCCTTGAGCTCAAAAGTTGTGGAAGTCAACTCCTTCAGAGCCTCTGTGAGAGGTACAAGAGCCTCTGTCGCCGGTTGGGAGGTGAACAAGCTTTTCAACTCATCCATCCTCTTGAATACCTCTGTGGTGAAGGTATGTAACTCCTCATTGGTCACATAAGTACTCGGGGAAGCCAGATCACCAACACATGGTGACCTAGTAGCCTTAGAGTGTAAGGCGTCCTCAGTGACTGGTTTGTCGATGTCAGCTCGGGGACTTCCACCGGATCCTTGAACATCTCCAATCAGAGAGCCTACCAGTGTTCTGTCGATGTCGTGCCTAGTAGGTTCAGAGCCTAACTCGGCAGAGGGATCGAGTGGAGACTTTGGGCGTTCTAGACCCGCAGTCTCTGTGAATCTCTCGTATGCCTCTGAAGCATAACTTGGTTGTTCACTCAAGTATGGAGGGGCAACAGATGCCTCTCTGGGTTGTGACGAGTCCTTGGGCGAATGGACTCTTATTTTAAAACCACCATCCTTTTGAAAGGATGTTGGAATAGATTGAGGTTCCCGGACTGTGCATTCGACAGAGGACGAAAAAATGTTCTCTGCGAGGTTTGCTGGTTTAGAGCTCAGCGTGTGCACGATTTTTCAATAGGGGTTCCCTCTAGAACAGGGTCCCTAGAAATGTGGGTTGCACTAGGAGGGGAGCTTGGATATGTGCCTTCGGCATCTTTTTCGCCCTCATCTAACTCCAATTCTTCTTCTTCATCGTCTAGAACGACTTCTGTCCCCAAATCTGCCACCTCTATGGGCGCTTTAAACTCTTGTTGGATGTGGAAGATTACATCGTGTATTTGCTCTGTTGGGGACTCTTGAACAATCTTGCGCAACCTTCTGCGCTTAGGAGCAGCCTCTGCTGGGCTTTCTTGGATTGCAGCCTCTGTAACCTCAACCTCTACGGGTTGGGCCTTATTCGATTTCTTCTTTTTCGACTTTTGCAGAGGACTGCTTGGACCCTCTTCTTCTGCGGGTCTCTTCTTCCCTTTCTTTTTCTCTGAAGAGACGACATCCTTCTGAGTCTTCTTTATCTTCTTTTGTTTTTGTGGGGGACTTACTACCCTTGGTCTTTCCTCACTCATCTCCCTAGCCTCTGCTGGCTCCTCCCTTCTTTCCTCAACCCTCATTTTTTGTACTCTCTCTCCTAAGGGGATACCTATGCGTGGAGGGGTTTCAGGGACCGGCTCTGGCCTCCTGTATCCATGACTGTATGCTTTCTTATCTCCTCTGCTAAGGTATTTGAGCATGGCTTTTGATAGAGGCATTGGGCTTCTGTACCCTAGCTCATGCTCTGCGGGGTGGAACTCCTTCACTGGATACAGCCGCGCATTTGGCTCTGCAGAGGGYAGCTTCTCTGCTATCATATCGCCAAATACCAAACCAAAGATCCTCTGTAGGATTAGATTAGGATGATTGAGGTCCTCTTTGGCTTTCTTTTGTGCCTTCACTTTTGATTTCTCACCCCTTTGAGTAGCACACTTCTTTTTGATTAAGCCCACCATGTCTTCAAAGATGAGTTGTGCGTAATCAAGGGGCAGATTGAAGTAGATTCCATATACAATGGAAAGCATGGCATATGAAGCTTGGTCATGGCTGATGACCTTCCCTGTTAGACAGCAATTAACTATCGAAAACAGAGTATTCCAAATTGGGGGAAGGCCTTTCCTTTTGAATTCAGTCCTTTTAATGATGTTTTTCTTAGCTGTGTAGGAGTGAATTCAAGGATTTCAATCAGTTCGGCGTCTGTTGGTGATGGAACGAAGGTATCCAAATTCAGATTTGCCAAGGAAGGTAGGTGCAGGGCTGTGCGCAGGGTGGTGACATTCAGTTCCATTGGAACAAGCGATTTGACAGTAGGGTGTGAAGCATAACCTACTATGCTTAATCCAGAATTGTCCAGGGTAGTAATATAAGAACTGAGTAAAAATTGGGTAATATATGTTTCTGGGGTAGGTTTAGTTGCTGAGAGAGCATAGTATAAAGGATGGTTGCGAAGGATTTCAATGAGATGATATGTGAATTCAGGGAATCCAGATGGAGAGGGAGCAAAAAACTAGTTATTGGGTTTCTTTACCAGGACCACTCTCTCATATCGATTTTGGAAAAACGATAGGGCATGAGAGGTGAGTGCCTGTGATTGATTTACCTCGTTGTCGCTAGAGTTATTCACAGATTGAACGGAGGCGGAAGAGCTTGAAGACATAGTTGCAGGTTTGGTCGGAAAGCTTGAGGTTCGTCGGAGTATAAGGAGAAATGTAAAGGTTTACGTTTTGGGGGGAAGGGGTATTTATAGTGAGGGATTTTGAATGGGGACCGTTTAATAAGTGAAGAGGCGTGATGAGTGGCTTTTTGGAAGGACGAATCAAAATATGACACGTGGTGTTGGGAAGACGCACGATTGATGACGTGCGCCCCCGTTTCTGACACGCACGTGATCTGTTTTAACCCTTATCCACAGAACCACTAGCACCATACCAATAATACAAAACTATAGAAGAGAGTTCTGTCAGAGGCCTAAGGGTAACAGAGCCTCTGTGATATGTGTGGGGTCTTCTAACATGTTACACCTTTATTTACCTAAA
>NW_020200806.1:58235-62359 GCF_001531365.2 Cynara cardunculus var. scolymus
TTGGAATGGAATCCTTCTTTTCAGAAGGTGAGAAAGAGTCAATATAGTCTTCAAAAGCAACATTTTCCATTGTTAAACAAGTTTTTGTGTCTGGAGCAACCAACAGCCTTCTTCTTTTGAAAATGGATTTAGAATCTGGAATGTTACTTTTAAGATTTTTTGAAGATCTGAAGGTATTCTCAAGAGTTTTGTTACATTTGAAATCTGGTCTGTTGTCAAATTCTGAGAAACCCAGACCTCTTCTCCCCATGTTGGTTTTTATCTTTTTATAAACATTTTGAGCCTCTTGAAAGTTTTTAATTTTGAGCTCTCTGTCAAGAACATCTTGGTGCAAAAATTCTCTTTCTTTTTGGAAGAATTCTTTGACAGATGAAACATTGCATTTCTCATGCTCTAACTTCCTTAACTCATCAACCTTATTTTTTAACTCCTTTTGAATTTCGGCAACCTTTTCTTTTGAAGATTTTTCTAAATTTACAAAGTTTGATTGAGCCTCTTCGAACATTTTAAAAAATCTGTTTCTTTCCTCTATGAGAAGAATAACTTCTTTTTCACAAAGAGAAAGTTTTTCTTTTAGCTTGTAATGTTCCAAATGACATGAATCAATTGATTCAGAAGAGTAAGAAGTGGAAACCTCTTGGTCATTTGAGTAAGAGAAGTCTAAGTCAATATTTGCCATCCCACAGAAGATCTCATCCTCTGTGTCTGACAGAGATTCATTCTCCTTAGCCTTGAAGCTATGATATTCATCAATACTAATGGCTTGGTTGTTCTCGAGAGTCTTCTTCCCTTCTTCGATCTGTTTTTCCAATTCTACCCAAACTTCCATATACAGATGGCAGTGATCAATACATTTGTAGATCTCATGTGGTATAGCCATGATCAACATCCTTTTGCATTTGCTTTCCAATTCGACTAATACCTTTTCATCATTGTTCCAGTTTGCGATTGGTTTAGGCTCATAGTGCTCAGGAACTTCAGGGGTTGTACCAGTAGCTGGAACTCTTGGAATTAAAATCGTTGGCACGTATGTAGGATTGTAGAGAAATTCACACATTCTGGGGTGAATTCCCTCCAAAAGGTTGATCATGCGCACTTTCCATTACGGATATTCCTCACGGATAAGAATGGGAAGTTTTGATTGAGATCCAGTACTCATGAACGATGTATTAACCAAATTCGCCATTGAATTGATTTAACAGTGAGTGAAATAGGGTTGATCTGAAGAAAACTGCTGTTCTAGAAAATGCAGATTAATACCAAAAACAGAATTAATCGAATAAGAATTCAATTCCTGCTTTGATACCAATTGTTGGACCTGAAATTCAGCTTTGATATTGATCTAAAACTCTGAATGAACTTTAAGACGATTAAAGTGCAGCGGAAACAATAWTAAGAGCAGAACAGAGTAAATAAATCAAGAACACACAGTCAAGATGAGGAAGAAGATGAACACAGGAGAATTGCTTCAAAGGTTTTTCAATTCATTCAATTGAAAAATTAGACGATTATAATTTGGAAGCAAACTGAATACAAAGGCCTTAGCCGCTATTTATACTAGTTCCTAACGACCTTACTAACAAGATCTTGACGCGTGAAATCATCTAAGCCGTCCAAATAAAGTCGATTAAGTCCTAGTTACGTGAGAAGCACATACAGCTAAAAACCATTGAAAAACAGTTGGAAGAGGATCTTCACAGAAGACGAAATCCGCAGACCCTCTGTGAGCCATCTCAGAGGCTCTGCTGTAATTGACTTGTATGATCTTATTGACAGAGGACCATTTTCCAGAACCTCTGTGAGAGACATCAGAGGTTCTGTCACACTTTAGTTGCTCGATTATAAGGCTTCTGTCGTTAGTCCTCTATTGTCTTATGTGGAAAATATCCTTCTGTCAAGACTTGCAGAATACTTTTTCATACTTTTACAAGAAGTGAATAATAGAGCTAACAATGAATAATAGAGCTAACATCCTCTCTTACCGAGAATAGCTGCTTCTTCTCTAAAGCCTCGTCAGATATTAACTGGTTATGGTACAAACGGCTATCTCATCTCAACTTCAAGACACTCAGTGAGCTGTCAAGAAATGATCTTGTCACTGGTCATCAACACTCTTTTGCAAAGGAATCTCTTTGCTCAGCATGTGAAAAACGAAAACATACAAGAGCTAGCTTCAAGTCGAAGCAAATCTCTTCAGTGATTGTACCTCTTCAGCTATTGCATATGGATCTCTTTGGTCCAGTCAACGTGCAATCCCTATCTGGAAAGAAGTTGACACTCGTCATTGTTGATGAGTATGCCAGGTACACTTGGTTCTTCTTTCTCAGATCCAAAGATGAAGCACCTGAAGAAATCATTTCGTTCATCAAAAAGAGAGAAGTACTAAACAATGTTGAAGTACGATCTATCAGAAGTGACCATGGCACTGAATTCAAAAACAGTACTATGGATAACTTCTTTGAGGACAAGGAAATCTCTCACAACTTTTCTTCAGTGAGAACTCCTCAATAGAATGGGGTCGCTGAATGACGAAATCGAACAATCATTGAGGCTGCTCGATCAATGCTTAGCGAATCCCATCTCCCTACTCAATTCTGCGCTGAAGCTGTCAACACCGCTTGTTTCACTCAAAACCGATCGCTGATCGTGAAAAGATTCAAGAAGACAGTCTATGAACTCTTCCATGGACGAAGGCCTTCTATAAGCTTTCTTCACATATTTGGTTGTACTTGTTACATTCTCAACATTCGCAACCAACTTGGAAAGCTCGATCCCAAAGCTGATGGAGGAATCTTTCTTGGATATTCTTCAGTATCCAAAGCCTTCAGAGTATTCAACAAACGAAGACAGATAATCGAGGAATCTATCCATGTCACCTTTGATGAACCTCAGCCAGTTAATTCAAAACCCATCTTAAATGATGAGGATGAATTAGAAAACTGGATGTTTTCTCACTATGGACAACATGAAGCTTCCTACAGTGCTCCTCTCAACACTGAATCTCCTGAAGCTGAAGATGATCCACTCATCATTCCAGTTACAGCTAGTCACTCCACCGCATCTTTTTCAGAGATCGCTGCAGTGCACATTAGCTGTGTCCCTCCTTCTACTTCAAACACTGATCAATCAATGAATGAAATGCCTTCAGTTTCTGAACCCGTTTCAGTCGCTGAATCTGAGGCTCCTTTGGCAATAGTCCCTATTGCTGAAGAAACTGCTGCTGAAGCCACATCTTCTGTTCCTGAACTTACTTATTCAAATGAAGCTCCTCTACTGGCTCAGCGATGGACTAAAATCCATCCTATTCATCAAATTCTTGGTGATCTAGATGCAGGTATCAAGACACGTCGTGGTCTAGGTAATATTTGTCTCTTTGTCAACTTTCTTTCTTTAGTTGAACCCAAGAAAATCAATGATGCTATCTCTGACCCTAGTTGGGTCATTGCTATGCAAGAAGAGCTCATTGAGTTTGATAGGAACAAAGTCTAGTACCTTGTCCCACGTCCATCTAACAAATCAGTGATAGGCACCAAATGGGTCTATCGTAACAAGTTGGATGAAGATGGTGTGGTAACCCGCAACAAGGCTCGGCTTGTTGCTCAAGATTATAGACAAGAAGAAGGAATCGACTATGACAAAACCTTCGCACCAATGGCTAGACTCGATGTAATTCGACTCTTTCTAGCCTTTGCTGCCCATAGAGACTTTAAAGTCTTTCAGATGGATGTAAAGAGCGCTTTCCTAAATGGGAAACTTCAAGAGGAAGTTTATGTTGAACAACCTCCAGGGTTTCTTGACCCTAAGTATCCAAACCATGTCTATAGGTTGGATAAAGCTCTTTATGGGTTAAAGAGGCTCCTTGTGCCTGGTATGATACCCTTTTCATCTTTTCTCATCTCTGAGAAATTCTCTCGTGGAAAGATTGACCAGATCGTATTTCTTAGGAAAGTTAAAGGTCACATCATTCTAGTCCAAATTTATGTCGATGATATTATTTTTGGTTCCACTAATCCATTTTTATGTTTTCGTTTCGCTGAACGCATAAAGAAAGAATATCAGATGAGCATGATGGGAGAACTAACATTCTTTTTAGGTCTCCAGATCAAACAAACAGATAAAGGTAT
>NW_020200806.1:62524-76258 GCF_001531365.2 Cynara cardunculus var. scolymus
TGCTTATGTGCAAGATATCAAGCTGAACCTAAGGAATCCCATCTGATCGCTGTCAAATGCATATTTAGATATCTTAAGAGAACTCCTAACATGGGTCTTTGGTACCCTAAAGGTTCAGGTTTTGACCTTATTGGTTATTCGGATAGTGATTTTGCAGGTTGCAAAATTGATAGGAAAAGCACTACTAGAGGCTGTCAGCTTCTAGGTGGAAAGTTGGTGAGTTGAGCAAGCAAAAAGCAAAATTCAGTGTCCACATCAACAGCTGAAGCTGAATATGTAGTCGCTGGTAGCTGTTGTGCCCAAATTCTTTGGATGAAAAACCAGCTGCTGGCCTACGATCTTCAGTTTTCAAAAGTTCCTATTTATTGTGATAGCACTAGTGCTATTGTTATTGCAAACAACCCTGTACTACACTCCAAGACCAAACATATTGAGATCCGATATCATTTTATTAAAGATCATGTTATAAATGTTGATATTGAACTTCACTTCGTTCCAACTGAATATCAACTCACTAACCTTTTCACCAAGCCTCTTGATAAGACAAGATTTAACATCTTGATCAACGAATTGGGTATGTTGAACACTGAAGATTAATCATCAGCTATTAAGCATCACTCAGTAAGAGAAATGATTCAGTGCTCTATCTCTAACACTGAACTTTTGAGTAAATGTATCTATTCTCTCTCAGGTATGATTACTCTTCTCTTTTCTAAAACTTAAAACCTTCACTAAAGTTTTTTTATCTTTAGTGATAAATGTTTTAAAAGGTGGTCTCAGTGATTCTCTTGTCACTGACCACATCTGTAAGTATATCTTTATACTTTTCTTAAAATTCAAAACAATCACTGAACCTTTTCTTATCAGTGATTAAAACGTTTTTTAAATGTCAGTTTCAATGACTCTCTTATCACTGGCACTAATGTCTTAAAACCCTCACTGAATCTTTCTTTTCAGTGATAAAATATTTTAAACGGTCTTATCAGTGTTTTGTTAAACGCTGTATGACTCTTCGTTTTCTTAAAAACTTTTTGTTTTTAAAAGAAAATAGTTAATGAACCGTCTTTATGACGACATTCTCTATTTACTATGCACGACGCTTTGAGACGCGCAAAAGGTTCTGTCATTACGCTACCTTATTTAATGCCATCCAATCATGGATGAGAACATGGTATCTTTTTCATCATGACCACTTTCCCAAACTGTCGTCTTTTTCCCTCTGATATTTCTTCTCTCTCCTCCTACCTATAAATATGAGACTTCTTCTCCACTTTTCTCTTTACGCTTTCAAAATTCTTAATTGAACCCCTGCAAGAATTCTCCCAAAGCAAGAACCCTCTAAAATCTTCAATGCTCTTTCGACCTCTTCCCTAACACAACTAAAGTCGATATCTTCTTCTTATTCTTATTTTCTGTTATAAGAAACGTTTAATCTATTTGAAGAATCTTGTCAATAAAGGTTTTTAATCATCTCTTTCTTGATTATAATCCTGTTTCTTTACACACATGCTACTTGAAAAACCCTAAGTCTTTTTAAGGATTTTTCAAAAGAAGTTTTTACTTGTTTCAAAAACTTTTTCTATACTCTTACCCAAAAACTCTTGGTTTATTTCTAACAACCTGTTTGCTCTACTTCTTATTGATACAAACAGATGGCACCCAAGAACGTCAACTTCTCCATCGACAAGATCTCCAACAAAGCCAACAACCACATTGCCTTGTTGGAGATACTATCTTCAAAGGCGTATTACCAAGACGCGGCTGACTTCCTCAAGCAGTTGGCCTTGGGTTACGCACTCAACCATGAGCCTATCATGGTGAAAGAACTTCTTCAGCAGTTTTGGTTCACTGCTAAAGTTGTTGAAGTCGAAGTCAGGCCCGGACGCCAAGCTGAGTAGATCAACTTCACTTTCAATCGTATGGAAGTGAACTTTGGCGTCACCACTCTCAGGTCGGCTCTCCGCCTTCCTAAGGGCCCCTACGACAGCAAACCAACCACTACCGAGATCATCGAGTTTCTTGATGCCATTGGCTATCAGTGGCCAATGAAGAAAAACTCCAACGCCCCTCTGAAGTCCTTGATAAAGATTGAGAAGAACATGATGTCAGCCATCTGGCAATACCTGTTTTCTCATTTCATCTAGTGCATGGGTGGAAAAACTGGGGGTCAGGACCAAGCCTCTAGGATCACCTTAACCATAGGCGTATTTGCGATTCAGCATTGCAATATAAATTATGCTGCGGTCATTTTCGATGACCTGGTGCTCAAGCTGAACAAGCGCCAGCGAGAAAAGGTGGTGCCTTACACCAGGTTTCTTTCAATGGTGTTTGCCAATATATTTAAAGATCTATACGCCAAGGAAGGAATCCTCCAGGTTTTCAAGCTTGGATTCAGGATTCTGGATCATAAATTAAGGGACAGTGATGTGTCACTAACTTCTATTGTGTCCATCACTACCTCTTCTGCTCCAGTGGCCACGACAAGGGTAACCCCCCTCTAGCCAAGCCACCAAAACCCCTTCAAAACGACCCTCTCAACCAACTCTTGGTTCTCCTTAGAGAGCCAAGAAGTCCAAAAAGGGAACAGCTACGTCTCTAGCTGGAGCCTTTCAAAAGGCTTCAGTTATTGAAACTAGCCTTATCCCTGGGGCGTCTTCTGATAACCCTCCTAGCTCTTCAGTGATTTCTCCCATCACTATCGTATCAGTGGTACCTACCCCAACCGCCTCAGTGACCCAAATCACTAAAGGTGTGAATATCAGTGCCGCCACCGCTGGACACCCACGTCTCTTCTTGACCATTTTATCTTCTCCTCCTTCTTTGGTCTTTATACATGTCGATGATGTATCAGCGACCGTCCTTCCTGATTCTGAGACGCGCAACACTAGACCTGAGGTTGCTCCTCTCGATGCTCCTCAGCATACAGATGTCCATCCTCTCAACGACATGTTTGCTCACGCCAGTGACAATCCTTTAGATGTCACTGATGGCCCCTCAGGTATTCCATCTTCCTACCCTTTCTTTTCTTCTAACCTTGAGCCTTTAGCTCACACTTCCTCTTTTGCAGGTCCTTCTTTGATGCATCAGACTGATGCTCAGGGAGAGGAAGAGGACGGGGGAAAGAAAGATGATGGAGGAGATGAAGAAATTGATGATGACTGTGGTATGTCATCAAGCATCAAACTTCTCCTTCCAGCTGTTGATACCGTCCTCTGCAGGATCAATGAAGTCCACCAGGAGATGCCCTGCCAGGATGATCTTGATGTGAACTTCCTTGCCATCCAGGCAGACGTTCAAGAAGTTCAGAATCATCTTCAAACTCTTAAAAAAGCTGTTCAATCCAACACCGATGCCATTGCTGTTCTTCACAGCAGGGCTGACGATGCTCAGGCTATCGCTGATCAGCAGACTGGTCTTTTTCAACAGAACCTGGATGATGTCCATCAACCAGCTCCAGTGATCTCTCCTTCTTTCTCTGCTAGTGATCACGCCCAGCTCCATGAGACACATGAGGCAACGACAACTCTATCCAATGCTTTACAAAGGCTAGAGGAGATAATGGTTCTCCAGCGTCAGCGCTTGGACGAACACTCTCCTCAAGTATTAGCCAGAGAGGGGGAGATGAGGTCCAACGCTGGTGAATCATCTGATGTTGCTTCTGATCCTTCTCAGGCCGTTGGTCCAGCATCATCTTTAGTTGCAGTTGAAGCTGAGGCTTCTAAAGCTGAAGTGGTTGTTGCTCCTGTAATCCCGACCACCAAAGCTACTCCAGCTGAGGATGTCGATTCCATCCCTAGGGATGATGCCCCTTCCATCACTGCTGGTGGTGATGATGATGATGATGATGAAGATGAAAATGATGATGATGAAGATGAAGATGAACGTACCATTCCAGACCCCGGAAGTGATCTAGATGGCGACGACGACGATGATGATGAAGATGACTTTACCATCAAGTACTAGAAGCCATCAACCGTCACCAAGGGAGTTGCTTTTAGGGATTCTACATCCCAGGGGGAGCAAAGGCAAGATGAATCTACTCCATCAGGGAACCAAGACCCCAAGTCGAAAGGCAAGACGGTCGCTGAAGAAGGAAACTTGAAGGTATTGTTCAATATCCCTCAACAACCTTTATTTGAAGACTCTACCTCTTAGGTAGTGATTACTTCAAACTATCAACTTCGTATTCCATCAACAACCTGCGGTCGACTGGAGCGGGTACCTAATCAACCTGTCTCTTGTGCTCCTACCGACCAGCAGATGTCTCAGCTAAAGGAGTCACTCGACCAGACTAGAGTAAAAATTCCTCTTCGTACCTCTAATTGTGGTGAGTTCGACTTCTTGTCTGAAGCTGAAAGACTCGAGGCATTGAGGGCTGAAGAAGAGCTAGAGCTTCAAAAAAAGCAAACTGAAGACAACTTGAAGCTGGCCAAGTCACTAGCTGAGAAGGTCCTCCCCAAGAAAAAGTCCAAGAAAATGGTGAACGTTGTCCAAGCCCAGGCTAAACTTCTTTCTATTGTAGAAGCTGAGCATGAGAAGAACCTGAAACTGATGGAAAAGGACAAGCGTTGGAGCGAAGCAAAGTTGAAAAAGAGAATCAGTCCCCGCCCTATTATCAACGTCAGCATCAACGGACGTTCTAAAGACGGTGGAACGCTGGTCTCAATGCTTATCACCAGGGAAAATCTTGATGCCGTTACCGAGTACCCTTCCTACCTAGGCCGTTATGGATACAGCGAATGGATGGAAATCAGACAAGCCATTCAGCGATCCAAGTCGAGACACAAGACAGTCATCGAGGACACCATCAGCGAGCTCATCAAAAGGATGTCCAGGTTTGTCAAGGTCCCTGACATGCCATCTCTGAAGAAAGGTGGGAAGAAGAAACTCAAGCTCTCTAATCCTAATGATGGACCATTCCTAAGGAACGAACATGAAACAAAGTTCTCCTTAGATGAAATCCTGAAGGGTCACCAGAGTATAGACATTTCTATGCTGAATCTTGACTTGCCAGATAAGGGCCCCTATACACCCAACTTTGTGCATTTTAAACCTGAGTTAGGAGTTATATTTCTTGACTATGAAGGTGAAGTCAGATTTCAGAGAATTTCAGAGCTACATCTATGTCCAATGGGTCATCTGGTTTACCTCTTGCTCTGGATAGATGATAACATGCCTGGAAAAGTCGTAGATCTGAAGATACGAAGGGAATTCCTACGTCGAAGAAACCTTGGTGAAGATGTACCTGGTTACATAGATCTAAGTGTTCTAGAATATTTTCTCTTTGTAACAACAATCCACTTTTCCTTGTAACTTCTTGTACTATGTCTACTTTCAGTGATTGTACTTATAATCTGTAAGCACTAGACATGTACTGTAATACTTGTAATATTTCCAATGATTAATAAAATGAGTATTCCATGTACTTCACTGAAAAAGATCCCTGAAAAAAGTAATAGGGACACAAGTCTATGAGTTTCAGTGTTACTTTTCACATTCACTGACAATCTATAAGTCAGTGAATAAACTTTCAGTTTCCGTATTTGTAATTTTCTTAGATATAACTTAAGGAAAATTCTCAAGCTAAGACTGACTAACTGAAAAATATCTCAAAATAGTAAAAAAGGACATGCACTTTATATGTAACTTTTCCTTACTATTATTTGATAAGACAACTTTATTTATGTTGTCTTGTTATCATCAAATAGGGGGAGATTGTTGGTCCTCTCTCTCAGTGATTTGATGATAATCCTTTTCACTTATACGTTGTATTTATGTTTTTGTCTTTTCAGTTCTAGCGATCATCACTGAGTCTGTTCAGTGATCGCTGGAGAACTTGTATTGTAAATCAATCAGAGACAGCGATACTTCAAGATGACAACACTCACACGAAAAAACCTTCAGCAAATGTCAAAGACTGAAATTGAAGGTTAGAGACTGGTGAGTACGTGATCTGAAGCGGTACTCAGTGATTACAAGCCTGTCTACAAATGTGTGAAGATTGCTCAAGCCTTAGCGAATATATGAAGAGACCTTCAGGTCATTCCAGCATTCAGCGATCAAAGGAAGCTTGCTTAGCATGACTGTTGTTGTCTTGTCCTTATGCACACAAAGGACAAACCCATACCCTTATGAAAGTTGGTACGATATGGAGCCAACTAGTCGACTCTATTGTCCACCAACTTTAGGTAAGAATGTTTGCTCATGAATAGTGCTTTTTGTACTATTCATTGGAGCAAAGGACAAGCCTTCCTCTTAAGGCTTGACACGCACTCTAACCCTACCATATTGCATTAAATGAACATTTAATGTATTAGGTATAAATAGAAGTGTTTCTTTTCCATGCAGAGTGAACGCAACTCACTCTCTAAACCTAATTCTTACTTCAAGCATTTTCTAGCTTAAGTAGAGGATCTTCTTTTTACAGCATTTCTTTTCTTGTATTGCTAAGAACTCATGTGTAACCAAAGATTGTTTAGATAGGTTTTTATTACCTTATCTTTTCGCAAACAATCTTGTAAAAGCTGTATTGATCTTCTTTATCAATATATATTTTAAATTTGAAAATATTGTGTTTGTATTCATCCCCCCCCCTTCTACAAACTGTTTTACTATTCTTGTAGACCCTCAAGGGACCAACAATGTTTCATACAGAAGCTCTGTATCTTAGTTCTATATCATAGTTTTATTCTTTAAATTTATCTTTTTCTTCAAAAATATTTATAAACAAAAATTAAAAGTTAGACGAGCTTTGATTCTATTTTATACATCTTTTAAGCTATGGTAGATTCTTTTGAATTAGAATCACTAATAAACCAGAAGATCTCTGGTTGAGTATTTTATCATTTAGATAAAGAGGCTCTAGTTAGTAGAACCAGAGGCTCTAGATGGTAAGGGTAGAGGAGCTCTGTCCCATTGAGTTAGAGTTCTATATTGAGCTGTGGGTTTTAGAGAGGTGCATTTGGGTTTTATGCTATAGTAATTTGTCGGTTTATATTTTGATTATCCATTCAAATTACATTCTTTTGTTGAAATGCAATTACTTCTGTGTATAAGATATTTTATCAAATTTTGGGGTTCATCACCTTGCATTTGCAAAGAAGGGATTTCCTCACTAGATCCTCTGGTCTAACCCTCATTTTGTGTTTCAAAAATGTGCACTACAAGAATTGCAGGGTTGCGGGATAATAAGGGGAAGGGGAAAATGTAATTATTTCCCTATATGTTATCTGCTTATGAAGATCAACTTGATGATTACATATTTTGAAGATACATGTTGTCATACATGTGTTAGTGTAGAGATTTGGATTTGGAATTTTTCATATGTAAATTTTGCACCTATAAGAATCTTTGTACTATTGGGACCTAGGTGGTGTAAATTTTATTTCTTTGAAATGAAATATGTGTTATATGCAAATGTGGAGTTTGCGGTGTTACAATAACAACTTTGATGTATTTGAGAAGGGGAAAATGATATATAACAAGAGGCATTAATTGCCTATGATTTCTAACAAATTGAACATATGTGAGAATGATGCAAAGGGGCTCTGGTTTGTCTGTTGAAAGGAACAGAGAACCTCTAGTCACGTGGCAAAGATTTTTAAATGTTTTGGGAATTTTATGAACCAGAAGCTCTTATGTATTATACAGAGGTTCCGTATCTTGAAGATTAATCATTTTGTGTTGACTGAGCTCTGTATCGGAGCTCTGCCTTTTAAAATCAAATCTATTCTTCAAAAATATTTTATAAATAAAATAAAGAACCAGAGGAGCTCTGATTCTAGCTTATTTGTCTTTTATAGTTAAGGTAGGTCCTTTCTGGACCAAAGACTTTGTTGATCCAGAGTGTCTCTGGTTGGGTATTCTTTCTTTTGAATGCAGAGGCTCTGGTCAGTAGAGCCATAAGCTCTGGTTATCATAGGCAGAGGAGCTCTGGCCTATTGAGCCAGAAGCATTTTATGGTAAATCTGTTAAAAGATCCAGAGTTCTAATATGTTGCATTTTGTGCTATATGTTGTATCAATCGGTTAACTTTATATTTTGATTAACAAACAGTTTAGCATGTTTTTGTTATATCTCCATATAAAAGTTGTTTTATCATATTTTGGTGATCTTCACCCTGCATTTGCAAATAAAGGATTTACTCACTAGACATTCCGGTCTAACCCTCATTTTTATTTTGAAAATATGCGTTGCAGGAACTGTGAGGTCTCGGGTTAATAAGGGGAAGGGGAAAATATAATTATTTTCTTTATGTGTTATCTACTATATGAAGATGAGCCTGATGCCTGTATATTTTGAAGATACATGCTATCGAGAAAATCACATTACATTCATTAGTAGTTATACATATAACATGCATGTTTACAGGCTTACATAGCCAAAACACTGATTAAACAACAAGTCTTCTCGCCTCCTAAACTTTCTTGATTGCTCATCCCACCCCTGAACCTGAAGATAAAACAAAACATAACAAAATCATGAGCTTTGGATTTAATTCCCACAAGATGTTTGGTGAAATGTGTTAAAAAATATCAAATACTTGCAATCTTGACTATCTTAATTGTTGTCCTTATTTTGACAGAAAATTAACAGATAAGGGTAGAAAGTGTTGATATTTCAAAGTCAAGTTGTTCAAGATAGAAGAGGGACTGCGCCTCACATCTTGGAGTTCTCAAAGGGTAGCGGAGCATGAAGTATCATTCTTCAAGGACCATTTTTGCAATTTTCTAGAAAATATATAAATGCTTTGTTTCCTTTAATCCGGTTCATTATTCATATCTAGCTGTTTTTGCTCTCGTCCTTTTCTCTCTAGATTGTTCTCTATCTTCTTCTTCTCTCTCTAAACTAGGTTAAGATATGATTGTTTATTGTTCTTATTATAGTTTAGATTTAGATTTTTGAGGTAGATTTCATATTCTGTATATTGTATTTTGTTTTGATTCTTGAAATAAAGTTGTTTTTCAAATATATTCAGTTTTACATGGTATCGGAGTAAAACGGTTCAATTATCTTGAAGAATCTCTTTGGTTTTCATTTCTGTTGTGTTTGAATCAAATACATGAACAATTAGGGTTTTCTCGGTCCATGAGTTTGCAAGATCTCGATCACCGGTTCCCTTCTGTAATATTCATTCTCTTTGTTTCATTTTGTTTCCTATTGTTTGAAAGGTAGATGATAGTATTGGGTCGTGTGCCTTGCTAAGATCTCTAAGATCTTGCTAAGGTCCCCATTATGTTATCCTTGTTCTTTGGTTGTTCCTTTTCAGATATGTGTCATCTTCCAGATCTGTTTATTGCATATTATTCTAGTTAAAGTTTTTTTTGGATCTTGCTATCTTGTGTTGATTGTTGTATATTTCAGATCTACGTCTTGATCCAGATCTGGTGTGTGTTTTGTTTCTTTCAGATTTGTGTCCCTCCATATCTGGTTTATATTTAATTTATTTTTCTGCTTCTTATTATTTGTTTAGTTTGTTCAGTTTTGTATCCTATATCTGTTCTTCAGGTTGCTCCTTTTTCCTTTTAACAAAAGTTAAATGGCGTGGTGGTAAATTTCTGGTTGTTCTATACATGTGGCTTCATTTTTTACTTTTAACAAAAGTTAAAAGTCGTTGTGGTAAGATTTTGTGCTGTATTTTCCCTCTCTATGGTTCTATGTGGCTGGTTTTCTCTTTTCCTTTCTTCTAGTTGTTTTCTTGCCTGATAACTGAATAGTTAACTTGACCTAACACGATTTCAGTGTTTTAGGAATTTTGCTTATATCTTTTTAGTTCCCTTTTTTTGTTGTGTTCATGTTGTCTCCAACAGTTGAAACAGATAGTCCAATGGAACCCAAAGTCACTAAATTAGACTTTGGAGATCCACTGTACTTACACCCAGTGACACTAGTGGAGCTTCTCTTTTATCATTCAAGTTAAGTGCTAAGGATAACTACAGAGTCTGGTCATGTGCCATGACTTTAGCCTTGGAAACTAAAAATAAAACTGGTTTTATCGATGGATCCTGTCTGCGTTCTATAAGTGATCCTGCTTTAGAGAGACAATGGGATCGATGTAAGCCTGTTCTTCTCTCTTGAATCCTAAGTTTAATGACTGAGGATCTTTTCGTAGGACAAGTCTTTTATGAAGAATCCTCCCAAGTTTGAGAAGAATTAAAAGAAACATATGATAAAGTGGAAGGGTCGGTCATATTCAATCTATACCAGAAAATTAACTCCCTAAGTTAAAATGGCACCTCTGTTTCTGAATATTACCATAAGCTAAATTCTCTTTGGAAGTAATTTGATGCTCTTGTAAAACTCCCATCCTGTACACGCAAGGCTTCTCACAATTTTTTGGAACACAGTCAATTGATTAAACTCATGCAGTTCCTTATGGGATTGAATGATGTTTACCAACCCATTAGAAGTAACATCTTAACTAGGAACCCTCTTCCTTCTGTTAAAACCGCCTTCTCTCTTGTTTCAAGGGAGGAATCTCATGGGGGGAATCTCTCTCAAAACCGTACTAAAACTCAACATTCTGCCTTCCTTAGTAAAAGTGTTGACAATAGAGGAAGACTGAGCAGAAACTTTACTACTTTTGTGTGTTAATATTTCAGAACTACAGGACAGACACTCATTGTTGATGACTTTACTCATGCGGTTTAGGTCTATCTTTTAAAAGGAAAACATGAAGTTAGTGAATATATTGAAAGCCTTTGCAATCTTTTTCACACTCAATTTGGAAAGTCTGTTAAAATTTTTAGAAGTGATAATGGATTTGAGTTTACTAATAAAAAATTAACTGGGTTTTTTTAAGTTAAAAGGAATTATTCATCAAACCTCTTGCAGTTATACACCTCAACAGAATGGGGTTGTTGAACGTAAACATCATCACTTGCTTAATGTTGCAAGGGCTCTTATGTTTCAAGGTGGAGTTTCTGCTCAATATGTGGAATGAGTGTATCCTCAGTTCCACATATCTAATAAATATAACACCAACGTCTGTCTTGAATGGTAAGAGTCCCTATGATCTGGTTTATGGGTTCCGACCCGTTCTTACTCATCTTAGAAGCTTTGGGTGTCTGTGTTTTGCTCATTTACACAACCTCACAAACAAATTTTCTCCTAAATTTGAAAAATGCGTTTTGTTAGGCTATGCCAATTAAAAAAAGTGATATAGACTTTATAGTCTGGATTCCAAAAGAATTGTTGTATCTCGTGATGTCAAGTTGTATGAAAATGTGTTTCCCTTTAATATGAGTATGGACAAGACTAATGAAACCAACACTGATGAAAGAAACAACCTTAATTTCTCTGATTCTGTATTGAGTTCATCTAATGATCTTGGTGATTTTCCTCCCAATGATGATGTGAGTCCTCTATGATCAATCTTCAGCTAAATTTCTTAAGAATCCTTGGCAGATTTGATGAACATTAAGAACATGATGAGAGGAGAGTTGAGAGAAAAGGTCAAACTCTATTATATGTATCTGAATCTTACAATTGAGCTTGTGAAGTCCAGAAATCATACAAACATGATATGATCTTCAAGAATCAAGATGAACATAAAAGTAGAGAGAATATTATCAAAGATTGATTTGATTGAGAGAGAGAAATTTACAGCTCTAATCTTGATTACAATTCTGCTAATGACTTCGTTATGACAACTACAAAGGAAAATACTATTTATACTAGGACATAGTAAAACTACACTATTACAAAATAAAGCTATTCTAAGGAGAAACTTGAATACAACTTTAACGCTCTAACTTGAACCCAACATTCTCCCCCTTTTGATTCAAGTTTGGACTCTTGTGAATTTCGTTTTCTGCAGTCCAAGAATTTTCTCCAATCTTCTTAGAGCATTCCTATATTGGATCTTCTCCTCGAGCAAGTTTATCGCATTGACCAGCAAGTATCTTTCCTTGGAACTCATCCGTTCAGATTCAGTAGCTTTATCGTTCATCACCCTCTTCAAGTCAAGTGCCCTTCTCACTAATTTTATTGTGCCATCAGAATATTTATTCAGCTCGCTAAACCTTATGAACTTTTTTACTTGAAGTTGAGCAAAATAGACGACCCCGAACTCTGAGCTTTCAAGAATCATATACACTGGATAGCCTTCAATGTCTTCTAGGTCTTGATTTGGTCTTTTAAGATTAATGATTCGCTGATTGTCTTCAARRCCCATCTGTACATCAATGACCATTGCCAGTTTTACATGACAGCGTATAAATCTCTTGATTGCTTCAAGAGCAACCAATTCTCCTTCCTTTCTGATAGTCATGTTTTTTGGTTCAAAATACATATATTCAAGGTGATCCAAGTATAAGTTCCAGAAGTCTACTTCGTTGAATCTCCAAATCTGACCATCCTGCCTTGTTACTGTGAAAACAGGATACCAGATTCTTAACAAATTCTGAGCATCAATTTGTTTGATCGGCACAATCCGATGCTTTGTATGAACTTCACTGATTGGTTGGCACTTGGCTTTCAGAAGATGTCGGTATTCAGCACGATATTCTTTTGTCTGCTTATGAATACCCAGAACTTTGTCACCACTTAGCACTTTTCTATGTCGGATGAAGATTCCAAAGTAGATATCTTCTAGATATGGCTCTCGGATCCTTGCTCAATCATATCCAGGAAAATTTGCTCTAATATGGAATGGCACATAGTCTCTGGTGAAAATTTCAGTTGGATCAACATGTTCTCTTTGAGCTGGAATGTCTGGCACATCAGATAAAACTGCAGTGGAAGATTCTGGAGCAGACTGACGTTCTTCTTGAACAGGAAAGACTAGATCTTCATCATCTATATCAGCTTCAAAGTCAAAATAGATCCCACTCGATTCGTCGATGTTGTCAATGTCTTCTCCAAAGTCTTGCTCTCCACCCAGAGTTTTAGAGAATACTTCGTTGAATCTAATGTTGGCAGACAAGTCCAATAGCATCCTTGTTCCTATAGTGGAGTCCGCCGGCTTTTCAACCATTGTCTCGATTGTAGGACTTGTCTCCAAACCTTCATCTACAACTTCAATAACCTCAATTGTTCTTTCCCGAACTGATTTCGGGTCAGAAGCTTCAGCAGTAACGTCTTGAGTTGATGGCTCCTCACCATCCCTTGCACTTTGTTCAGAAGTCTCGGCCAATCTCTGTCTCTTTCTCTCCCCCTCATGACTATCTGGATCGTCCTGATTGTCATGCCTTCTTTTGAGAGATATGGCCTGAGACCTGCAGGTTTCTTCTAAGGTAGACACCCGTTTAGCTAGGGCATCTATTGAACTTTTAAGATATTGGGTGTTAGATGTGATCAACTTGCTAACTTTGGAAAAGCTAGAAGTAACCACATCTTGAAAATCCAAAAACTCTAAGGCTCTAACAAAGGGGTTCACGTCTAATTGTTGACGTAAGAGACCGACCAAATCTGCGTCCTCAACATCTGGATTCTGAGATGCCATTAATTTGGCATACAGCAACGATTTCAGCTCATCCACCGATTGATTTGGTATAGACGGTTCAGGAACATACAGTGCTGATGGCACAGATGGTGGCTCTTCTTCTACAACCTCCTTCCCCTTCAAAATTCTTTTGAGACTAGCCATTTGAGCATCCATATTGTCTTAAACAGCCTTTAGGGCGCCGTCCAGGTATTCCCTTGACACGAAGTCGGGTAAAGTAACTCCTGGTTCACTTAGAATACCAGTTGTAACAACAGTTGAATAAACTGTTGTGCCTACGTTCAATGTTG
>NW_020200806.1:76943-78300 GCF_001531365.2 Cynara cardunculus var. scolymus
AGGAAAAATATCGTCAATGTCATCAACAATGGTGCCAACTGCAATATTTTGAGCAGGAATGGATTGATCACGATCTTCTGCTCCATCATTATCATCTTGACTATTACCAGAATCTGCCCCATAATCAGATTCAGTAGCTTCCGAACTTGAAGTTGAGGAAGTACTGACAATTGGAGTGCTTTGCTGATCAGACGCTCCCCCCGCCTGTTCACCCCTCTCAGATTCTTTTTCTCTCAGCTCAATTCCCTGTTCAGGTAATCCCTGTTCCCGAACACTCTCTTCTAATTCTAATTGTTCTCTCACAGCTGAGGCATGGGGTGATCCGTGGGCAAGTTCAACCGGTTCTGGTTGAACTATTGGATCTATCACTCTCCTATAGTCTATTACGCACTGAGCAGTCTGATCAGCTAGGGCAATCAATTCTTGTGGTACTGGCATTATTGAATCCAGGTCTTCCACTTCAGTATGCTGTCTGATTCTAGTCATGGTGAATGTTGGCCCTTTTCCAAAACTGGATCTGGCCAGAATATCCTCATTAGCATTCATCATGGCCTTAATGAATAATTGTAGAAATCTCTGAAATGGCACAAATTTTCGAGCTTTTGACGGGAATCTTTTTGCATTAACTAGCTCTACCAACTCATTCCATATGACTAAGGCGAAGTCATAGTTTCTTGAAAAGACGACACCATGAAAGAATTTAAGAATGAGCTACTGCATGTATCTATGCCCGCTGTCTTTGACATCAGGCATCTATTCAAAATATAAAACAGTAAGTGCCAGATTGAAGGCAGGAAACGTCTTTTGAACTGAGTTGGGTTGTTCAGAACTGCCGAGTATCCTAGACGCTAGATATCTAGACACAGTTGTTCATCTGAAATAAAATCTTCAAAACCAGTAGAGCCTGGTCCGGGCAGACAAAGTATTTTTCTAAGACGCTTCAATGTCAGACGACTGGCAAATTCGTCAACTTCGCCTTGAAAGTAAATAGCGTCCCCGTGTTTTTCTAAAGTCAATGTGCTCCAAAATTGTTGTAAATACACCATCGGAACTGGTGTATTTGCAGATAAAGAATATGAAATAGGATGGTCTTTCAGGATTTCTATAATGATCGGGTATTCAGCTAGCATAGCAAAGAAAAAGATGTGGTTATTTGGTTTAATGTCAAGGTATTTTATTTGTGGGAAAAGGGTTTCAGAAGGAATAGGCTGATTGGGCGGGTGAATAGGAATGTTATCAGATCTAACTGAAGGAACATGTGATTCCTCGTCAGATTGATGTCGGTGTTCCGCCATTAACCTGTAAAAAAATCTAAAAATATTAGAAACCATTTTATTTAATCAAAATGTAACACACA
>NW_020200806.1:82230-84405 GCF_001531365.2 Cynara cardunculus var. scolymus
AAATATCTTGTTTCAGATGGTTTGTTTAAAAAGATGGTTTGATCAGTTTGTCCTCGTTTATATAAAATTTCTTCTTTAACCTTCAGAGTTTTATTTAACTGAATTATTTGTAAATCAAGCTTACTTATTTTGACAACCTGTTCTTCATTAACTAATGTTAATGATTTATATTTTTCCTTTAATGCAGATAATTCAGCTTTTAAAGCATTGGATGATTCATCAAATATTTTGGACTCGGATTGCAAAGACTTAGCCCAATTCAAATTTCCAGCATTTTCAATATATAATTTGGTATATCTTTCTTTTTTGCGTTTTTATTTGATCTTCAAAATTATTTGAACGCAATTTTTCTGATTTTAATTCTTGCTGGAAAGTTTGAATTTTAAGCATCATCTTTTTCATCTGTTTAATGCATGATTGATGTAATACCTCATCATTCATCTATTCTTCTTCTTCTCCTGACAAATCATTTTATGTTTTAGCCATCAAGCACACATGTGCAACAGCTTCAGTTTCTTCTTCTTCGTCAGTCAGATTCAACCAGTGTTCATCCTCAGCCATAAGAGCTTTGCTGGCATCTCTTTGTTTGGACAGAAGAAATTTATTCTTGTAGTAGTCGGTATCATGATTTAACGGCTTCCTACAATTTATAGCAAAGTGGCCTAGCTTACCACAGTTATAACACTTTGTGTTCTCATCAGCTGTACCTTTGATAAAATTCTTCTTTTCTTCCAGCTTTTTCTCATATTTCTTCTCGAACCTCTTCTCTTCATACTTCTTCTCGTCAAACTTGTCTTTGTATTCATATTTTGAACCTGACGAGAATCTCTGATTGTTCGAGTGTGGCCTTTTTGAAAACTTCTTCTGGAATGCCTTAGTCAGCATTACCATTGCCTGTTTGATCTCTGACATTTCAGAATCTGAATCTGAGCTGTTACTGTCTTCTGTTTCAGACTCACTTGACTGACTAACTTCTTTTACTTGCTTTCCAGATCTTCTTTTTAATCTCTTTTCCTTTCTCTCAGATACAAGAGTCAAAGGATTAGCAACTTCTTTGTCTTTCTTCTTTGAATTTCGGATTTCCAAAACGTCTTGCTCATTTTGTTTCAGAGTTTCATAGATTTCATGAAAATCAATATCAGATAACTGTTTATTGAATCTGATATGATTGGCAAATGGTTTCCACTATGACTGGAGATTGTTAAGAAACTTAACATTAATCTCTATTGTAGTTTTTGAAATTCCATTTTTTGTCAGTTCATTTAGCAGTCTGGCAAGCCTATGGTAAATATCATCAAGACTTTCACCTTCTTTAGCCTTGAATTCTTCATAGGCTGAAATACAGTTAGTGATTTTCAGCTGAGTTCCCACTTTCGAACTCATCATTATCTTTTCGATTTGAACCCACATGCTGTGACCTGATGATTTATGACTDTCAATACTGGTVTARATATCATTAGTCAGTGCTTGCATCATATAAGATTTGCACAACACATCAGCATGAGCTCTCTCCTTTTCTTCAGGTGAATAATGATGCTTTAGTTTAGGAACTCTCTGTGCAGGTAAGCCTGCTAGTACATCAGCTTCTACCTCTATGAAGAATTCAGCAGGACCTTCCATTAAAGATTTCATTATTAGATCTCCTTCTTTCATTCTCTCAATAAAATTCAGGAATCTGTCTCTCCACTGATTGTAATCACCACGAAATARAACAGGTGRCTTGGTATCAGTACCAATAGCCATTGCTTCTCGTGAACTCATCGTATCAAATTGTATGAAATAGGATCAACTGTAGTTCAAAGTTTGAATTAAAGGATCAGTTTACAAAAATATATCTGATAATATGTAAACAAAATTTCGCACACATTCAACACTTAGAACAATTTATGCACATACACTTATCCGGATTAGTAATCCGGTCAAGCTTATCCGGATTGGAAGTCCGGTCAACAAGATAGAATATTCAACAAGTTATCCGGATTAGAAGTCTGGACAACAAGCAAGTTTAAATCGCCCAAAAACACTTGATTATGCAAAATGAAATACGGATAAAGCACAAAATGCAATTTGATTTAAAATTCTCAAATCGGAGGTTTTCAACACTTAGTCAAAATTCCAAAATGAAAATCGGACGTAAAAAGTCAACAAGTCAACAAGTCAATTGTCAACTAAGTC
>NW_020200806.1:84846-93994 GCF_001531365.2 Cynara cardunculus var. scolymus
AATCACACGGATGTTAAATCGCACAAGAGTTAAGCGGATAACACCCTTAAATCGCACAAGCTTTAATCGGATTAATATTCAACCAAAAACACAAACTTTCACACTTTTTACCAAAATTTTGGATCAAAACATGAAAAATTATGAGTTTTGAAGAACATTTTCTAGAATACGAAAAATCAATTTTCGACCAAAACAGATTTAAAACTTGTTTAAAATAAAAAATAGTGTGAATCAAAGTTGTTCGAAATGCAAAAACGAATCTAGCGATGTAAATCTTTACAAATAACACTAAAAAATTGACCGATTTAAGATCAAAAACCCAATCTGGATGAAGAACTCTCGAGAACAGTGATGAACATCATGACCCAGATCTATGAATCTTCAAAAGATCGTGAAAAAATTGTGCAAAATCAGTTCAATCCTCTAAACAAACTGTTGCAGTCTGCTCTGATACCAATTGTGAAGTCCAGAAATCATACAAACATAATATGATCTTCAAGAATCAAGATGAACATAAAAGTAGAGAGAATATTATCAAAGATTGATTTGATTGAGAGAGAGAAATTTACAGATCTAATCTTGATTACAATTCTGCTAATGACTTCGTTATGACAATTACAAAGAAAAATATTATTTAACTAGGAAATAGTAAAACTACACTATTACAAAACAAAGCTATTCTAAGGAGAAACTTGAATACAACTTTAACGCTCTAACTTGAACCCAACAGAGCTCTTCACAAAATTACAAAAGACAAATTCTATTTATAGGGTCGAACTACTACCTACTAGTCAAAGTCAAATATTACACATAAAGTCAAACATGATGTCTATTTTAATTATAGACAAAAGTAACTTTCAAGACGAATACAATTTTAACACTGAATTTCAGTCCTAACATTCTCCCTCTTTGTATTTAGGCTTGAAAGAATTTGCACGCTTTGAAACTCGTTTGAACTTTGTCTCTTTAAGCTATTTATGACTTTTTCAAAAACAATCTTTACTTTGAAATCTTCAGATGATCGTTAGTAGACAAAATCTTCAAACATTCTCCCCATCGATTGTAGAACAACGATGATCTTCTTTTTCAACAATGTAGAACAATATTAGCAACGATCTTCAGATATAATCTTCAAGATGTGATCTTTAAAGAATTTCTCTAGATAACAAATTACAAACATTCTCCCCAAAAATGAATTTCTTCAGACAAAAAATCACAAACTTTCTCTTCAATGAGAAATCTCTGTTAGTAAACTTTTGAAACGATAATCTTCACATTCAAAAAACTCTCAGACATTTTAGCACAGGAAAAATCTTTTGTAATAATCTCCAGTCGCACTTCTTTGAATCTTTTGCCGACCTTTGATGTTACTCCCCCTTGATCTTTACAACATATTCCCATTATATCATTCGAAATTGGACATTTCATTCATTATTACATACTCCCCCTTATGATGAAATGAGAATCATTACATCATACTTCAGAATGAATGAAATCTTTAGCGAGAACCGTCAATTCATAAAATTGTAAACAGATCTTTTCAAATCCACGTGTATAATCTTTTCAGATTAAAGTCTTATACAAAGATTGGCCTGTGAGTATAACAAATATACTCAGTACAACAGATGTACTGTATATATGATACTTTTTAAGGTTCGTCTCACCAGGTCTTCCATTCAATCATCGATAGCTTAATAATAGCATATCTATGAATGTTTCGGCAAAATAACATATAATTTGCAAAATCTGTGTAGTGTAGAAAGATAAAGCAACATATGTTTTTGTTTAGGCTCAAAAAGATAAACCGTGTGGACTACATAAATTTATCATACTCAATGCGTGATCAAAAAGACTTGAAGGGGGGGACATATATCCTTCTATTTCAATATCAACTTTCTTCGAATGAGAAATTGATAGATTGTGAGCTGCGTTCCCCAAGTGTTATTGAAACACTTATCTGTTAAGAGATAAATGAGTAGTTGGTGGCATTGTGACAAGAATTGGCTTGGGCTTTGCCTTTTTCAATATTAGTCTCTAAAGAATTTAGAACTAATAGATCATGTGGTATGCCCGGTATTTAAAAGTTTAGAACAGGATTCTTGTAATCTTTTAATCCTAACACAACTCTCATCAATTCTTTTAGCTCACAACAACTACCCCTTTCTTTTTCTTTTTAATCTCAGCACACAAACCCTTTTGTATTTAATGCTCACTCAGATATGGTTGTCCTCTTGGGTAGGTTTGTCGGTTCTGACATTCCATAGAGGTATTTCTGTGAAGCACTCAGTCCCTCCTAAATTACTGTAAGCTTAGATGATCACAAGCAGTTGATCAAGAATATTATTGCTATAAAGCACAATAATCAGATAAAAATTTGATCAAGATGTGTAGCTTTTAAGCACAATCAATGAAGAAGTGATACGCAAAATCAGATTATTCGGTATGCGAGAGAAATGAATGAAGATCTGCAAGTACTAGTTTACAAATTTTGATATTCAAAGAATTATAGAAATGTATCAATCAAGGGAAAAAACAGAAAAACAACCTTTGGTAACTAACGAGCGTATTATCACCGAAAATGATATTATTTTAAGAGACGTGATAATAACAGTTTCAAGAATAGCTGAAACAAGTATTGAAATTATGTTCGATGAGAAATTACACAAGTAAAATTTCAGAAAATACCTGTTCAGAAAACGTACTCGTTTCCAAAAAAAAATTCACTTTCCAAAAAACATTTATTCAAAAATTCTAGAGACTCCCCATAGAAAGTAGATTTAAGTAATATTTCGATTTAGCTTAAAAAAATAAAAACAATTTTAGCACGGGTCCTAAACTGGGTGTTTAGAAACCACAATGTCTAAGCACGAGTCCTAAACTGAATGTTTAGAAGCCTTGTTTGGACAGTTTACAACTCCCCCTGAATTAGTGCATCATATGTATGAATTTCTGATCAGCGTAGTAATGACGCACTTGCAAAATAAGATCAGACAGAGTTTGGTACCCAAACGAACTTGGGTCCTTCTTTGCTAGTATCAGGTTGCGGGATGTTATAACTTCCAAACCATCTATTCTTATTAGATATTTTCTTTTTCGCGCTTTTAACAACATAATCATAAATGCAGTAAGATCCATATCAGTTATTGTAATCATACATGTTATTTCCTTTCCAACTTTTCTGAAATCTGTAGTCGCTAGTCCACCTGTTGTACCTCCTCGTGTTCATAAAATCAGTAGTTTTGCATGTGGAGCACATGATCCTTTTCATGCTAAGATTTATCAAGTTAGAAGTGGATCTCACAGAACAAGGAAGATTATTATTAGTAACAACAGAATTTCGGGACGCAACAGATTCAGACTTATTAACCCAAATGCTTTTAACTTTAGAATGAGAATTGGGTGATCCGATGACGTACCCTTGATAGTACTGATTAGAAAAACAAGAATAGTTCTTAGATATAATAGATTTAGGGCTGCTTGAATAACTGTTCGATTTGGAACAGTCATAAAAGCTGGTTTTACACTGTGAAGGAGAACCAGTTAAGCTTTGAGCACAAGAAAAGTCTTTGAATTTCTTTAAAAGCTGGTCTCGTTCAACAGCAACTAAATCATACTTCTCTTTGAGTTCAGTTCTCATTTTCTGTTCAGTTTCAAGTTCTGTCTTCAGATTAGACAATTTCTTTGAAGTATCCAGTAGTTTACCTTCTAACTCCTTCTTAAGCAACTCAAATTTCTTCTTCTGATTATTAAACTCTCTTCTCTCTTCATCTGAGCTATTTTTCTTGTTTTCAGAAGCGATGTTGAGCCACTTTTTCTTTTCAGCAAGCTCTTTAGCTATAGCTGCATATTTCTTTGAAGTATTTCTTTTTTTAAGCACAAATAACTTTAATCTCTTCATCTAAAGCCTTCTACTTTTAAGCAATGCTGTCAGACAATTTCTGATTCTGGCTCAGACATTCTTCTCTGATGTCGTTCTTTTCTTTATCTATCTTGGCTCGTTCCAAGATAATCAGCTGCTCAAAATCAGAGATTTGATTTAAAAGCATTTTCGCATTCAGCTCTACAGAGTTTATCTTATTTTCATAAGATATGCGTTCAGCACTGAATCTTTTCTCTAATTCAATCACCCTCTTATTCTTTTCTCAAATTCATTCATTTCAACATCCAAACTCTTCTCAGCTTCTAGAACCTTCTCTTTCTCTAAATCCAGTATCTTTTTTAACTCACTCAGATCACTCTCAGGCTTATGAAGTTTATCGGTTAAGTACTCAGTTTCTGTATTGTTACTCCCTTGAGAATTCCTTTCAACATTCAGTTCAAACTCAGCTTTACGGATTTTATCTACCAATTCTTGCTTAATTTTGCTCTGCTTTATTGCTTCTTCATCTGACTCTTTTCTTTCAGAATCTAAAATCTTTTCAAGTTCAAAAATCCTAGAGTTCAGCCCGGAATTGTCCTTTAACAAATCAAAGTCTCTCTTTTGACTTCCTTCGAGATAAGTATCTTTTCCAAGTAATACATCAATCTCAGCTTGAAGAAATTTCTTTTCTTCTTTAGATTTTTCAAGACTTTGTTTCAACTCTTTAGCCCATTCCAAATTCGCGTGATTTTCAAGAAATACATTCACATATTTATCTTTATAATCATTCACGCTCTTTTCCAATTCTGAAATCTTAATTCTCATTTCTGTATTCTCCTTCTCAAAAGAAACTGCCATTTTAAAATCAGAGTGATCAAAGGATCTAATGCGGTGAAATCTGTTAAAGAAATCAAAATCAAACAATAAGCTCAAAAAAAAAAAAAACCAGAAACGCACAAAACTGTTGAGAAATCAGAAAATCGACGAAAAACTGTCAAAAATCAGTAAAAACAGTCAAAACAGTTGAAAACAGTCAAAAACAGTTAAAACTGATTCAAAACAGTTTACGCGATGCAAAACAGTTCAACAATTCTCAAACAGTTCAAAACAGATAAAAAAAACAGATAAAAACAGATACAAAGTGATACAAAAATAAATATAAAAAAAAATTAAAAACTCAAGAATGACAGATTGTTGGGCCAAAAACAAAAAAAAATGAATATAAATGGGCTAAAAAAATATTAAAAGTGCTAAGGAATGGATTTTGAAAACGATTACGCCCAATTTTTAAAAAGCCTAAGCTTCTCTAAAAGATCAAGCTCGGATGGTGTGTTGACCGCAGTCCGGACAAGGCTTTGTCCGGATTGTCCGGATTAGGATGCGAGAATCAGGCTAGATTGCAACTAAGTCCTTGTCCGAGAAATGAATCCGGGTAAGAAAGGTGTGCACGGGATGACTAAATCCGAGTATGCCTGTGGCCGAGGAATGTCAAACTTGGACAAAGAGTCTTCCGAGGAGTTGTGTGAGAGACAGATCACGACAAAGTTAAACACTCAACCTTATACTCAACCTTAAACTCAGTCAAAACAGTAGCCGAAAACGAAATGCTGTCCAAATTCACACTAAAAAAAATTAACCGGTTGCCAACCTCGACTTGTCTTCTCAAAACACAAACTTATACAACTGCCTAACTTGATTGGAAGAGGCAATGTACTTAGTCAATGGCCAAGAATGGATACGAATCCGGATACGAGATTGACCGAGATAGATGCTAAACCGGACAAGGTATCAAGCGATTAATCACAAACTCAGTCATGTCGAAACAACAATGGAAACTGTACATGCAAGAGGATTTAGCAATTCAGAAGAAACTAGTACCAATAATGGTGTTATGCTAATATGTATGGTCCTACTGTTGGAGACAAAAAAAAAACAATGTGGTATCATCTATCAGTAAGCATTCTGGTTCTAACAATGATAAAACATTCACATCGAAAGTTCATCAAAAATGGTTCTGCATCAAGAGATAATCAATTTAGGAGTACTGTGACCTTCAAAAACCAAAACCAAAATCAAATCTATCAGGACCAAAATCAAACACTAAACTAGTATTGCAATATATCCCTCTTTCTTCACAAGATTTCAGCAAAGACGAGTTGTAAGGTTGATCATCTCTTCCCATTGTTCTTCAAGAAGTGGTTCATGCTTATAAACTGGTTGTGCTGCCCAAGCTGTAGATCGATTTAAATGAAATCTCTAGAACTCGCCTAAGCTGTTGATCGATTTAAATGACTCAAAATCGAACAACACAGTTCTGTGAAGAAAGGAAAAAAGAACAGAGTTGAACTCGATTAAGGAAAAATCGACCAAAGTGTTCTTTGATTTATGAGAAATCGGACAAAATGAAGAACAAGACAGGAGCGCGCGAGGTTTACTAAATCGGACAAGCGAGGTCTGCGATTTAAAAGAAATCTAATTTACAGCCTTATACAGTCTGTTCAAAACGAAATCGATTTACAGCCTGCGATTTAAAAAACCGAACAAAAAAGGTGAGCGATTTAGACTTAGAAAATCGAATACTTGCAGCCGATTAGGATGAAATCAGTCAATGTGATGTGCGATGAAGGTGTAAATCGTATGAACTATTGAGCGATTAATGGAAAAATCGATCAATATAGCTTCCGATTTAGATGAAATCGGTTACTGCTATGTGCGATTTAGGTTAAAATCGGATGGACTCGGGTGACTAAGTCTTGAATACGGAAGAAGAGGTTTCCGATGTAGAACAGAATCCGGCTAAGATGTAAACGATGAAGATGAAAGACTTGAAGGGGATGGGCTCTAAACCGACTGAGCTTTTGAGCGGATATGGGCTGAGCGATTTAGAGTTAAAAAAAAAACCCAAGTCTATAAACCGGGTAAAACTTTGCACGATTTAGACTAAAAAATAATCCAATCAAAACACAGCAAAAACACAAAAACTCAACTTTTTAACAAAAATTTGGATTAAAGACTGAGTTTAAAAAAAAAAAATTCAAGAATACGAAAAATTTTCAAAATCACAAATTCGACCAAATCTTGAAATCGGATGATCAAAACACAAAAATTTGTTAATAACAAATATTCACAACAAGATTACGAACATTTTGATCATGATTTTAACAAAAAAAAACGCACAAAAATTTTCAAAAAATATTGGATCAAACTAAAGAAAAAATGAAGAACATTAAGAACTTTAAAAAAAATCAGAAACTTTTCTTCACAAAATCTTCAAACTATAATGATTTCCTCTTCTTGATTTCGTGCAATCCTACTCTCATACCAAATATGAATCTTCTATGATCAATCTTCAGTTAAATCTCTTAAGAATCTATGGCAGATTTGATGAACATTAAGAACATGATGAGAGGAGAGTTGAAAGAAAAAGTCAAACATCCAAAGTTTGGTCAAACACTGTTATACGTATCTGAATATTACAATTGAACTCTTCACAAAATTACAAAAGACAAATTCTATTTATAGGGTCAAACTACTACCCACTAGTCAAAGTCAAATATTACACACAAAGTCAAACA
The DNA here is from genome assembly GCF_001531365.2 of Cynara cardunculus var. scolymus. Lineage (NCBI taxonomy): Eukaryota > Viridiplantae > Streptophyta > Magnoliopsida > Asterales > Asteraceae > Cynara > Cynara cardunculus. The sequence goes on from NW_020200806.1 coordinate 92,281, forward strand.
CGATGTCTATTTTAATGTCACACCCCGTTAAAGCGTAAACACGAGATGTAACAGACAAGCGAGTCATAGCAACAATTTATAAATAACACCATACCAAGTTGTTCAAAAACAAAGTAGTTCATCGACATAACTAAAATTAGAATTTTACACAACGTTCTCAAAACATTTCAAAATCTGACTTAATCGTTCCTGACTCGAGTATGCTCCCGAAAATACAAACAACTTTACTTAGAACCTGAAAAGCATGGAATAAAACAAAGTCAACTACAAAGAGTTGGTGAGTTCACGGATTTTCACATGCATAAAAYATTTCAATGCATAAACCAAATAGTAGCAAACTTATGCGAATTCTTTGCACTTAATAAATGTAAATCTCTCACGATGTAAAACTTGAGACGCTACTGAGCCTTACCTGACCAATTTCCCCCATTAATTTTCGAACAACCAGAAGTAGCTCGTTCACTACTTAGGTCCCACAGTTCGATAGAGTACTAATTAAGCGGTGGTCCAAATTCCACATGATTAGACTAGAAAACGTAGGTAATTGTGCATCCCTTTCTGGGTGGGACTGTCAACACAATAGCGACTATCCACAATACCACGGCCCGGGAATGTACCCGAGTTAACAAGTAGCGTTTACGGACGGGGACTTTTATTTGGAAACTTATACTCCCAAGCACATCAATTTAACATTTATTCTAAGTGCAATAACAGTTATCAAAACAAAACATAATAAACCCGACTAAGCAGTTCCTTAGTCTAGAGGTTTCAACAGAGCTTGACTAAGCAGTTCCTTAGTCCATAAGTTTTGAGCAAAGCATCGACTAAACATCTCTTTAGTCCCAAAATTCCATATATCATGAACATGCAAAGTTTGCTCAATCTCATGCTTTCCCCCTATAAAATATATAAAAGCAGTAAAAATGGGGCCGTGAGAACTCACGAGTTTGATGAATAGCCGAATGTTTCCTTTAGAGGCTTCCTAGGCTCGCTCGAACTTCCTGACAGACCAACCAGCGCTACATTACTTAACGGTTTTCCTGACTCAGATAGGGCAAAGTTGTTTCCAATGCAAAGCCATCAAGTGCTTTCATAAAATAAAGTTGATATTTTAATATTTAATAAAAAGGAACCTCCCAAAATCCAAATAATGACATCATTAAATGTCATCCGAAAACAATGATGACAATCGCCAACTATCATAATCAAACTCAAAATCAAGAGATTTTGAGTGGGTTTAACACTCTTTTCAAAAATTCTACARCCTTGAGTCACACGCCTCCCAAACCGGTTGCATGCCCAAGAATGGTAGCAATGATGGGGAGGGGTCTCAAATTCAACATTATCAAGAGTCAAAACTCTAACACAAAATCATCATCTTTAAATAAATTCCAGAAAAGAAACAAAACAAATATGATTCTGATTTCAACAAGATTTCAAGAAGAGACATTCGATATAAAGATGCATGCAGATTCTATCATCCGAAAATATGATCGGACCTCACATGCAAGGATTTTCTCCTTCTTTCTTAGAGATTAAAGAACATGGGTCATAGATTATTATCCCAGCGAAGACACATGCAGGTCTTGGATGAATAATCTCTCCTCTTCAAATCCCAAAATTTTACTTAAAGAATTAAGTAGAGAGAAGGATAAAGACTTTCGGACATCTAAAAGAAAATAGGACAACTTTAAAACATACCTTTTCTTGACAG
>NW_020200806.1:94729-96190 GCF_001531365.2 Cynara cardunculus var. scolymus
GCCTCAACTGCTTAACTTCTCTATCCATGATCTCTATGGGTTTTTCAACATAATGCAGTTGGTCGTTAACTTGCACGTCTTCCAGTGGCATCACTTGAGTTTCATTTGATAAGCATCTTTTAAGATTCGATACATGGAATGTATTATGGATAACGCTTAACTCYGAGGGCAAATTTAGCTTGTATGCCACTGGCCCAATTCTTTCTGCTATTTCGAAGGGACCAATATAACGAGGACCCAACTTGCCTCTCTTTCCAAAACGCATCACTCCTTTCCATGGTGAGACCTTTAGAAAAACTTTATCACCTTTTTTGGAACTCTAATGGTCTCTTCCGATTGTCGGCATAGCTTTTCTGACGATCCCTTGCAGCCCTGAGTCGATTTCTGATTACCATAATCTTATCGGTAGTTTCTTGGATAACGTCAGGTCCAGTTAGTTGCCTATCGCCAATTTCTGACCAACACAGTGGAGATCTGCACTTGCGCCAATACAAAGCTTCATAAGGCGCACACTGGATGCTGGTATGGTAGCTGTTGTTGTAGGCAAATTCCACTAACGAAAGATGCGTGTCCCAGCTTCCACCAAAATCTATAACACATGTGCGCAACATGTCTTCCAGGGTCTGGATAGTTCTTTCGGTTTGTCCATCAGTCTGGGGGTGATAAGAAGTGCTTAGGTCTAGACGAGTACCCATCCCTTGCTTAAGCGACTGCCAAAACCTTGACGTAAAACGGCTGTCCCTATCCGATAGAATGGAAAYAKGYACCCCATGCCTAGCGACGATTTCGTTTATATATATCTGAGCTAACTTCTCCATCTTATAATCTTCTCGGATTGGCAAGAAATGAGCAGATTTTGTCAATCGATCTATAATCACCCAGATAGCATCATGCCCTTTTCCTGATCAGGGTAACTTAGTTATAAAGTCCATCGATATTTGTTCCCATTTCTATTGAAGAATTTCGGGCTGCTGGAGCAGACCAGAAGGTTTCTGGTGTTCGGCCTTGACTATTGCACAAGTTAAGCACTTATTTACATATAGTGCAATGTCTTTCTTCATTCCAGGACACCAATAATGAGCTCTTAAATCCCTATACATCTTATCTGCTCCCAGGTGAATCGAATATTTTGATCGATGGACTTCATCCAAAATGATTGATCTAAGGTTGCCAATCTTAGGTATCCAAACTCTATTTCCTAAATAATACACCCCGTCAGACCTTATCTAAAATTTGGACTCTATGCAGTGCATAATCTCATTCTTCAAATTCTCCTTCCTCAAAGCTTCCTTTTGATCCTCTAGGATATGGGCCTTCAAATTGGGATTCACCATGGCTCCCAAAGCTCGCACCCTCGATGGTTTTACTCCTCCCTTTCGGCTCAAAGCATCGGCTACAACATTGGCTTTGCCTGGATGGTATTTGATCTCACAATCATAATCACTAAGCAATTCAACCCAT
>NW_020200806.1:99597-102716 GCF_001531365.2 Cynara cardunculus var. scolymus
GCTGTGTCACTTGATGCTGTGTCTTGCATGTACGGGTCAATTTCTTCGTTGCGGGTTGAGTTCCTTCCAGAGCGACCAACTACATAACCGGATTCATCAGCGGAGTATTCACTCGGATCAGAAGACATTGTAGAGATCTGTGACATGAACAATCTTAGTTACTAAAGTGCATCCTCTAACAAAAGCTTAGTGATAGAATAGAAGTTTCTAAACAAACTAAGTCATGACAATCATGCTGGATCCTCTGGACAACACCTCTGGTTACACTAACAGAGCTTCTGGTCGTAAGACCAGAGCTTCTGGTTGTACTAAAGTCCTTAAAGAAGGATTTCTTATCCATCGATTTTYTGACAATCCAATGGAATTCTATTTTTATCAACCGCTGGCTTTAATCTTCATACTTGGAATACTTATAGGTCTTACGTCTATCGATCCTCTGGTTCCTCCTGGTGCACTTACCAGAGCTTCTGGTAACAAGACCAGAGCCTCTGTTCCAATTTCTATACTTAGAGAAATTCTAAGTATCCCTTCCATCGATCCTCTGGTTCTTCTACTCGCCTTTACCAGAGCCTCTGGTTGCGATACCAGAGCCTCTATGATAATATCTATACTTAGAGAAATTCTAAGTATCCCTTCCATCGACCCTCTGGTTCTTCTACTTGCCTTTACCAGAGCTTCTGGTTGCGATACCAGAGCCTCTGTGACAATATCTGTACTTAGAGAAATTCTAAGTAATCCTTCCATCGATCCTCTGGTTCTTCTACTCGCTTTTACCAGAGCTTCTGGTTGCGAGACCAGAGCCTCTGTGGCATCCTCTATACTTAGAGAAATTCTAAGTAATCCGTCCATCGGTCGTCTGGTTCTTCTACTCGTCTTTACCAGAGCTTCTAGTTGCGAGACCAGAGCCTCTGTGGCATCCTCTATACTTAGAGAAATTCTAAGTAATCCGTCCATCAGTTCTCTGGTTCTTCATGGCACTTACCGAAAATTGAGAAGTCTACTTTCCAGCATCTCTGGTCTTCTTGACCAGTGCCTCTGGTCCAACAAGGACACTTAGCTAAAGTCGAGCATTCTATCTTCCATCGCCTCTCGTCTTCTTGACCAGCGCCTCTGGTCCAACAAGGACAGTTAACGAAAATTGAGCATTCTAATTTCCTTCGCCTCTGGTCCTTTTGACCAGCGCCTCTAGTCCTAGGAAACGGATATTCATAACAGTGCAACAAGACTCATGCTTTTCATAATCATTTCATTTGTTGGAGCATACCTCTGTTTGGATCGATTAAGTTCTTCTTATTACACATCAATTAAGCACAGGTGATCAGGCTCTGCTTAATCGATATGTAACAATAAAACCCGCTTTAAAACACATGAGTTCAGATTTCATGAAAATAATTTGGAAAATTTTTGGTTATAGTCGATGGTTTTTAAAGAAAACAAGTGTTCTCTATAACTGAGGCTCTGATACCAAATCTGTCACACCCCGCTAAAGCGGAAACACGAGATGTAACAGGCAAGCGAGTCATAGCAACAGTTTATAAATAACACCATACCAAGTTGTTCAAAAACAAAGTAGTTCATCGACATAAMTAAAATTAGAATTTTACACAACGTTCTCAAAACAYTTCAAAATCTGACTTAATCGTTCCTGACTCGAGTATGCTCCCGAAAATACAAACAACTTTACTTAGAACCTGAAAAACATGGAATAAAACAAAGTCAACTACAAAGAGTTGGTGAGTTCACGGATTTTCACATGCATAAACCATTTCAATGCATAAACCAAGTAGTAGCAAACTTATGCGAATTCTTTGCACTTAATAAATGTAAATCTCTCACGATATAAAACTTGAGACGCTACTGAGCCTTACCTGACCAATTTGCCCTATTAATTTTCGAACAACCAGAAGTAGCCCGTTCACTACTTAGGTCCCATAGTTCGATAGAGTACTAATTCAGCGGTGTTCCAAATTCCACATGATTAGACTAGAAAACGTAGGTAATTGTGCACCCCTTTCTAGGTGGGACTGTCAACACAATAGCGGCTATCCACAATACCACGGCCCGGGAATGTACCCAAGTTAACAAGTAGCGTTTATGGACGGGGACTTTTATTTGGAAACATATACTCCCAAGCACATCAATTTAACATTTATTCTAAGTGCAATAACAGTTATCAAAACAAAACATAATAAACCCGACTAAGCAGTTCCTTAGTCCAGAGGTTTCAACAGAGCTTGACTAAGCAGTTTCTTAGTCCATAAGTTTTGAGCAAAACATCGACTAAACAGCTCTTTAGTCCCAAAATTCCATATATCATGAACATGAAAAGTTTGCTCAATCTCATGCTTTTCCCCCATAAAATATATAAAATAAGTAAAAGTGGGACCGTGAGAACTCACGAGTTTGATGAATATCCGAATGTTTCCTTTAGAGGCTTCCTAGGCTCGCTCGAACTTCCTGACAGACCAACAAGCGCTACATTACTTAACGGTTTTCKTGACTCAGATAGGGCAAAGTTGTTTCCAATGCAAAGCCATCAAGTGCTTTCATAAAATAAAGTTGATATTTTAATATTTAATAAAAAGGAACCTTCCAAAATCCAAATAATGACATCATTAAATAGCATCCCAAAACAATGACGACAGCCGCCAACTATCATAATCAAACTCAAAATCAAGAGATTTTGAGTGGGTTTAACACTCTTTTCAAAAATTCTACAACCTTGAGTCACACGCCTCCCAAACCGGTTGCATGCCCAAGAATGGTAGCAATGATGGGGAGGGGTCTCAAGTTCAACATTATCAAGAGTCAAAACTCTAACACAAAATCATCATCTTTAAATAAATTCCAGAAAAGAAACAAAACAAATATGATTCTGATTTCAACGAGATTTCAAGAAGAGACATCCGATTTAAAGATGTATGCAGATTCTATCATCCAAAAATATGATCGGACCTCACATGCAAGGATTTTCTCCTTCTTTCTTAGAGATTAAAGAACATGGGTCATAGATTATTATCCCAACGAAGACACATGCAGGTCTTGGATGAATAATCTCTCCTCTTCAAATCCCAAAATTTTACTTAAAGAATTAAATAGAGAGAAGGATAAAGACTTTC
>NW_020200806.1:103077-110801 GCF_001531365.2 Cynara cardunculus var. scolymus
TCTAACAAACTAATCTTGGGAAATAAGCAAGATCATTTCTACTCATCGAGGCAAAATCCTAGAAAGTCGTAGTTTTCAATAAAGATCCTAAAATAAGGTACTAACCTGAAATCCCAAAAATGCAGAATTGTCACATTTAATTATAGACAAAAGTAACTTTCAAGACGAATACAATTTTAACACTGAATTTCATTCTTAACAGATGAGATTGGAGACCAATTGATTGATGAGAATTCTCATCAGTCCCTCTCTGGCCACAGTAACCGTCGTTTATTTGGTAGCCCATCTAGAGCTGCCAATAGGTAGTCGCTACGCAACTCAGATTTCCATGTTAACCAAGGTCCTTCTCACGAAGATGACCTTGATAGAGTTACCAGTTGGCACCTTTGGGTAGCTTTGAAGTGGCTGCCAGTATTCCTCGTGATGCTGAAGCTCGGTCTGAAAATATTAGTAGACATAACAATGAAACTACCCTGGGTCACATCTCTAAGGGTACTTAACCCCAAACTCAGTCTGTTAGAAGATCATCTAGACCTTCCAATTTTCCTCAAAAATTTGATGATTTTGTGGTAGAAGGAAAGGTTAAGTATGAAATAGAAAGGGTTGTAAATTATTCCTGCCTTTCCTTTGATTTTTTATTTATTTCAAACTTGAATAAATCTATTGAGCCAAAATCTTTTCAAGAAGCTAGTAGTGATATTAATCAGATAAATGCCATGACTGAAGAAATGGAAGCTTTGCACAGAAATGGAACTTGGTATATTACTGAGTTACCTCAAAAGAGAAAAGCTATAGGCTATAAGTGTATTTATAATATTAAGTATAAATCCACTGGTGAAATAGAAAGATATAAATCCAGACTTACAGCTAAAGGCTATAGTCAGAAAGAAGGTCTTGACTATGAAGAGACTTTCTCTCCAGTTGTTAAAATGGTTACTGTAAGGTGCATTGTTGCTTTAGCTGTTCAATTTAAATGGGATTCGTTACAATTAGAAGTTAATAATGCTTTTTTATATGGTGACTTAATTGAATATGTGTATATGAGTTTACCTGAAGGTTACTATAACCCTAGTGATAAACGTATTTATAAACTTGTTAAGTCACTATATGGATTAAAATAGGCTCCACGACAGTGGTATGCCAAGCTCTCTAATTGCTTAATTGATTATGGGTTTATTTAGGGTGTTAGTGATTATTCTTTGTTTACAAAAAGGGTTGGATATGTTTTCCTAGTCTTACCGGTATATGTTGATGATATTGTTATTACTGGAAACAGTCAAGCTGAAATAAATAATTTTAAGGAGTACTTTCTCTGTTCATTGTCTTAGTCAGTTTATGCATGCTCCTAGACAGTAGCATCTAAAACTTGCTCTTAGAATTCTCAAGTATCTAAAGTTCTCCCCTGGTAAAGGAGTTAGCTTTACAAGGTCAGAAAACTTTAGTTTATGTGCCTATGTAGATGATAATTGGGTAAGTATCTCTCTACTAGACGCTCTGTAACTGGATTTTGTTTATTTCTTGGAAACTCAATGATTTTGTGGAAAGGCAAGAAACAAAGTACTATTTCTTGAGTATAGAGCTATGGCTTCTATGGAAAGGCAAGAAACCAAGTACTATTTATCGATCTTCTGTTGAATCTGAGTATAAAGCTATGGCTTCCGTTTCTTGCAAAGTTATCTGGGTTCTTAAAGTTCTATCAAACCTCGAGATAAAAAAATCTTTTTCCTGTTAGTCTATTATGCGATAACAAGTCTGCTATCCAAATTGCTAATAATCCTGTTTTTCACGAACGTATTAACACATTGAAATTGATATTCATCATGTTCGGGAAAAAAATTAGTAAAGGTGTTTTAAAGGTTGTAAAAATCCTTTCTTCTGAACAACCTGCCGATATTTTTACAGTGGCCCTTGGAATTAATCATCAAAATTATTTGTATTCAAAATTAAGAATGATTGATTTGTTTAAAAGTCAAGATTGAGGGTGAGTGTTAAAATATATCAAATACATGCAATCTTGACTGTCTTAACTGTGGTCCTTATTTTGACAGAAAATTAACAAATAACGGTAAAAAGTGTTGATATTACCAAGTCAAGTTGTTCGAGATAGAAGAGGGACAACACCTCACATCTTGGTGTTCTCAAAGGGTAGTGGAGCATGAAGTATCATTCTTCAAGGACCATTTTTGCAATTTTTTTTGGTAAATATATAAACGCTTTGTTTCCTTTAATCTGGTTCATTATTCATATCTAGCTGTTTTATCTCTCGTCCTCTTCTCTCTAGATTGTTCTCTATCTTCTTTTTCTCTCTCTAAATTAGGTTAAGATACAATTGTATATTGTTCTTATTATAGTTTAGATTTAGATTTTTGAGGTACGTTTCATATTCTGTATGTTGTATTCTCTTTTTGATTCTTGAAATAAAGTTGTTTTTCAAATATATTCAGTTTTGTTGGTCCCAGCTGGGTCTACAAGAGTTTTAGACGAACAGTTTGTAGAAGGGGGGGGGATGAATACAAACACAAAAAATTTCGTATTTAAAAATATATATTGATAGAGAATGATCAATACAGATATTTTGCAGATTGTTTGCGAAAATAGAAAAGGTAAAGATAACCTATCTAAAATAATCTAAGTTTACACACAGATATACTTAGCAAATTAGAAAAGATTTGCTGAAAAGATAAAGACAGGAGGATATTCTTCTTGGGTAAAAACTTTAGAATTTTTGAGAGGGATTCTAACTTGCTTGAAGATAAGTGTATGTGTTCTTTAGATAGAAGTGTAATCTCTGTGTATGTGTGTTTTATATGGAGAGAGACCTCAACTATTTATACCCATCGCATTAGATGCAAATCAGAAGGGTTGGAACACGCATCAAGCATTAAGAGGAAAGCTTGTTCTTTGCTACAATGAATAGTACAATTGTTTATTCATGATCAGACATCATTTTGTGGAGTTGGTGGGCACTAGAATCGACTAGTCGGCTCTGTGTTGTACTGTACTCTAGAAAGGGTATGGGTTTGTCCTTTGTGTGTGGAAGGACAAGATAAAAACAATCTTGCACAACAAGCTTGATTTGATCGCTGAATGCTGGAATAACACTGGAGGTCTCTTCAGCATTCGCTAAGGCTTGAGCAGTCTTCACACATATGTTGACCAGGTTGTAATCATTGAATATCACTTCAGAACAAGAATGCGCCAGTCACTAATCTTCAATTTTAGTCTTCGACATTCACTGAAGGTTCTTTGGTGTGAATTTTGTCTTCTTGAAGTATCGCTGTCACTGTAAGATTTACAATGCATGTTTCAGCGATCACTGAAGAGACTTAGTGATGATCGCTGGAACTGAAAGAACATAAACATAATACTTCGAAAGGTAAAAGGGATTATCATCAAWTCAATGAGAGAGAGGATCAACAATCTCCCCCTATTTAATGATGACAAAGCAACATAAAGAAAATTTCCTTAAGGATTAATAGGAAGGAAAAGTTACATATAAAGTACATGTCCCTTTTAACTCTTTCGGGATATTTTTTTGTGAATCAGTTTTTACTTTATAAGTTTTCTTAAGTTACAAGTTTAAGAAAAAGTACAAGGACGAAAACAGAAACTGAAAGCATGTTCACTGACTAGAGATTGTCAGTGACTGTAAGAGTATACTGGAACTCATATACATGTGTCCCTATTACTCTTTTTAGGGATCTTTTTCAATGATGTTGATGAAATACTTATATTTATTCAAAGGAAAATTACAAGTGTTTCAGTCAGTACATTTCTAGACTTACTACATATAAGTTGTACACTAAAAGAAATGGCATAGATACAAAAGACATACAATGAAAGATAAAATTACAAGACATAAATTCATAACTATTCTAGGTCGCTAAAGTTGATGTAGCCAGGTACTTCTTCTCCAAGCATCTTTCGACATAGAAATTCTCTTCTGATCTTGCGGTCTATCATTTCATCATATAAATCATTGTCCAACCAATATCTTAGATAACTTAAGTGTTCTATGGGACAAAGATTAAACTCAGACACTCTCTGAAAGCTGTGTTCGCCTTCATAGTCAAGGAAAATAAATCCTAACTAAGATTTTAGGTGCACAGTGTTGGGTATGTAAGGATCTTTCGCTGGCAAAGAGAGGTTCAACAGTGAGATGTCTGGCTTCTTCAAATTCTTCAGGACTTCGTCTAAGGAGAATTTTATATCATGTTCATTCCTCAAAGTTGGTCTATCATTAGGATTTAAAGGTTTTCTTCTTCCACCTTTTTCAGTGACGGCTTTGTAGGTACAACGACGAATTTTGACATCTTTTTGATCAACTCACTGATGATGTCTTCAATTTTCAGCTTTTGTTTTGACTTTCAAAGATGAATGGCTTGGCGGATCTCCAACCATTCACTGTATCCGTACTAACCTAGGTAGGAAGGATACTCCGTGACATCTTCAAGGTTGTCTCTGGTGATGAGCATTGAGACGAGAAGTCCACCATCTTTCATTCGTCCACTGAACGTGACATTTGAAATACAGTGAGGACTTATCCTCTTGTTCAAACGATCTTTGCTGCACTTTCTGTCTTGGTCGACCAGCTTCATCGCCTTTTCATGTTCAACTTCTGCAATGGAAAACAACTTAGCTTGGGCCTTGACAACATTCACCATCTTTTTAGAATTTTTCTTTGGAAGAACTTGAGCAGCAAGAGACTTGGACAGCTTTATGCTGTCCTCAGTCTGTTATCATTGAAGATTGAGTTCTTCCTTATCCTTGAGTGCCTCAAGTCTTTCATTTTCAGACAGGAAGTCAAACTCACTACAACTAGAGGTACGAAGAGGGATTTTACTCTAGTTTGGTCGAGTGACTCCTTAAGCTGAGAGATATGCTGATCGGTAGGAACATTAGAGGTTGGGTTTTCAGATACCCTTTCCTCTAGTCGACCGTGGGTAGTAGAGGGGATAGAAGATAGTTGACAGAAAGAGGTGACGATAACAAACCTGGAAGATTATGTGCTTCGAGGCATAACAGGTTTGAAGAGTACCTTGAGATTTCCTTCTTCAACAACACCTTTGTATTTTGATTTGGTGTTCTGGTTCTTCTCGGAAGTCTCATTCTCTATATCTTTATCTTTCTTCCCTTGAGATGCAAAATCCCTGAGAGAGACTCCTTTCACAGCGCTGGCGGGTTTTTGGTACTGAATGGTGAAGTCGTCATAATTGTCGTCTTCATCTTCATCACCACCGAGATCCTTTCCAACTTCAGATAGGGTAGAAGAATCATCGTCATCTTCCTTATCACCAGCATCAGCTACAGGGGTGACATGAAGGTCTTTGTCACAAGCTTCAACATCAGCTCTGACTGCTTCATCAACGACCTCAACTTCAAGAGCTTCATGGGAGGTGATGGTTTCATCAACAACCTCAAATTCATTAGCTTTGGCTCTAGAAGTGTCAGCTTCAGTTTTAGTTGTGGGTACGGTAGCAGAAACATCTATCTTCCCCCTCTTTGTCATCAGTATGAGTGGAGAAGATGTGATTAAGACCGTGTGCTAAAATGTTTTGGTAGCTCTAATATTTACTTAATGTAAAAGTATGAAAAAGTATTTCTACAAGTGTTGACAGAAGGGTATCTTTCCATAGAAGACAACAGAGGACCATCAACAGAAGCTGTTTGATCGTACAAGTCAAGATTGACAGAACCTCTGTTGTCTCTCACAGAGGTTCTGGAAAATGGTCCTCTGGCAATAAGAACCTACAAGTCTTCTAYAGCAGAGCCTCTGAGCTAGCTAATAGAGGGTCTGCAGATTCGTCTTCTGTGAAGATCCTGTTCTGCTGTTTTTCAATGTTTGTTAGCTGCACTTGCTTCTCATGTGACTAGGTCTTTAATCGACTTTATTTGGATGACTTGGATGATTTCACACGTTTAGGTCATGTCAGAAAGGTCGTTAGGAACTAGTATAAATAGCAGCTTAGGCCTTTGTAATTCTGTGTGCTTCCGTATTGTAATCGTCTTATTTTCAATCAATTGAAAAACCTTTGAAGCTATTCTATTGCGTTCATCTTCTTCATATCAATCTGTGTGCTCTTGATTAATTACTCTGTTGTGCTCTTATCTTTGTTTCTGCTGCACTGAAATTGTCCTAAAGATCATCAAGAGTAAGAGATCAAATCCAAATCTGAACTTACAGGTCCTAACAATTGGTATCAGAGCCAGGTTCGAATTCTCATTCGATTAATTCTGTTTTTGGTATTAATCTACATTTTATAAGAACACCAGTCTTCTTCATTTTACCCTGTTTCACTCGATTAAATCAGTTTCATCTTATTCCTGTTTTTTTTTTCTCCTTCTATTTTCAATGGCGAATCAGGCCAATACCTCATTCATGAGCATTGGTTCTCAATCAAAACCTCCCACGCTTATTCGTAAGGAGTATCCACAATGGAAGGTGCGAATGATAAATTTTTTGGAAGGAATTCACCCAAGGATATGTGAATTTCTTTACAATCCTCCTTATGTGCCAATGAGCATAATTCCAAGAGTTCCTGCTACGGGCACAACCCCTGAAATTGTTGAACATTACGAGCCAAGACATGTTGTTAACTGGAGTGATGAAGACAAAATACTGGTTGATTTGAGCAGCAAATGCAAACGGTTGTTAATTATGGCAATACCTCATGAAATCTTCAAATGTATCAATCACTGTCAATTGTCCATGGATATTTGGGTAGAATTAGAAAAACAGATTGAAGGAGGTAAGAAAACACTCAAGAACAATCGAGCAATTTGCATTGACGAATACCACAGCTTCAAGGCAAAAGAGGGTGAATCCCTGTCGGACACATACTCTAGACTAAACACCCTAATTAGAAATTGCAAACAGTATGGAGTAATGAGAATGGCAGAGGACAACAACTCTCTGTTCTTGAAGAGCCTTGGAGTTGAATGGATGCACCTAACCATGTCCATGAAGGCCACCTTAGATTTGGAAATGTGGACTCTAGTTATTTGGCTCTCTTAAAAGTCAAGAGCCTCAAGTTCTACAAATGAAAAAGAACTATGGTGGTCCACTTGCTCTAGTTGCAGAGGATGGCAGTTCTGGGAAGGGGAAAGGAACACAGAAGGAAGAGAAGGAGAAGAAGAAGAAGAAGAAGAAGGTACTGATAGCAGAAAGTGATGAAAGTTCTGATGAAGAAGTCTCAATGAAGGAGATGATGAAAACTCTGGCCTTGATCACCAGATAATTCAGAAAGGGTGGTGAGAGGAAGGAATACAAAAGTTTTAACAGAAGAAACTTTACAGAGGGAGGTAGATCGGATGCAGGTAAGAAGGAGCAGAAGCCCTCACAGAAGGTAGAGGAGCAGAAGAAGGAAGAGTCGAAGGAAGGATGCTTTCGATGTGGCAAGCCAGGCCACTTTGCTGCAGATTGCTGGTCAAAAGGGACAAAGGCTCCACAGAGGGGTCCTAGAGATGCAACCTTTTACAAAAAGAAGGCTGACTACTACCAGCAGAAGTCTCTGCTAGCTAAATCAAGTGAGCTAGCAACTGATTAATCCTCTGATGAAGATGAACAGAAGGGTCTTCTCGCTTGGGAAGACTCGGACAYAGAGGATGAGCTCTTCTGTGGGATGGCCAATATCGACTCTGACTCCTCTGCAAGAAATGACCAAGAGGTTTCTACTTCTTACTCTTCTGAATCTCTTGATTTATACACAGAGATCATCGATAAC
>NW_020200806.1:111356-112584 GCF_001531365.2 Cynara cardunculus var. scolymus
TGAAGACTACATTGACTCTTTCTCACCTTCTGCAAAGAAGGATTCCATTCCAAGGAGATTTTTGAGACAGAGTCAGATTGGAATCTTTATGTTAGAAAAACCAGAAACTCAAGAAAACTATGCTTTTGGTCAGCCTCTTGAAAGAAAATTATCATCAGAGGCTCTGGAATTCTTTCCAAAACATATGACAGAGCCTTCTGTAAATGAGTCYCTTTTTGAAAAGGTTTTTGTCACAGAGCTCTCTGAAAAAGATACTTCTAAGCATGAATATGCCTCAGATCATGAAGATATTTCTACACAAGTTGTAGAAACTAAGATTGATCTTGAGAAAAGAAAGAAGGAAAATCAAAGACAAAGTAACTCTCAATTCTCTTCCTCTGCTACTCAAAAACCTATTTACACTTGGCAACAAATGAGAAAATGGCCTCAAACTAACAAAGCTTCTGTCTCAGTGATTGCAGGAAAACCAAAGAGGGGACCAATACAGAAGAGTTTTAAAAAGGATTTCAAAACAGAGCCTAGAATAGGAAAGGAATCTTGTAATGAGAAGCCCATACCTAAGAGGGGCTCTAAAAATAAAATCTCTGTACCCTTCTTTGAGAATTTTAATGAAAATTTTAAGAAAGCCTCTTGTAATGTCTCATTCTGTGATTGTTTCAAGCAAAAATTCACCACTCTTCCTGTTTAGTCTCTCACCCCAAGAGTCATGATTCTGGGGTGAATAAGAGACAAGTTGGTAATTCTTCTTCCAAGAAAAATAAAGCCATATCAGAGGATGCTATGGCATACCTCAAACAATCTAATTCTAAAGGACCCAATTGGAAGTGGGTACCTAAAATAAACGTTGTTTGATCGCAGAAGCAGCAGCATGTGTCTACTTGGGTTGTTGACTCAGGTTGCTCGAGGCACATGACTGGTACTATAGAGCTATTATCGTCCTATTTAAAGCAAGAAGGAGGCTCTGTAGCTTTTGGTAGAAACCAGAAGGGGAAGATCAAGGGCTATGGAATGATCGTGAAGGGAGAGATAAAATGAATCAAGTCTCGTACGTGGATGGACTCAAACACAACCTAATAAGTGTTAGTCAACTATGTGACAATGGTCTGGACGTGCTCTTCTAAGTCAAACACTGCATTATGTACATAGCAGATACATTGATAGAGGTGATGAGAGCCAACAGAAGAGGAGACTTGTACCTTCTGTGCTTTGGTTCGTTAGAAGCCAAAGA
>NW_020200807.1:0-943 GCF_001531365.2 Cynara cardunculus var. scolymus
TTTTAAAATAATTAGCCAGGGAATATATCCGTCGCAGATTGTTCTAGATTTTTAAAATACATCAGCGAGGGAAATTTCCGTCGCAGATTTAAACCAAAATTTTTTAAATAATTAGCGACGGAATATATCCGTCGTAGATTGTTCATAGATTTTTAAAATACATCAGCGAGGGAAATATCCGTCGCAGATTAAACCAAAATTTTTAAAATAAATTAGCGAGGGAAAATTCCGTCGCTGATGTTAACCAAAATTTTTAAAATAATTAGCGAGGGAATAAATCCGTCGCAGATTAAACCAAATTTTTTAAAATAAATTAGCGAGGGAAAATTCCGTCGCTGATGTTAACCAAAAATTTTAAAATAAATTAGCGAGGGAATAAATCCGTCGCAGATTGTTCCTAGATTTTTAAAATACATCAGCGAGGGAAATATCCGTCGCAGATTTAAACCAAAATTTTTAAAATAAATTAGCGAGGGAATATATCCGTCGCAGATTTTACCTAGATTTTTAAAATCATCAGCGAGGGAAATATCCGTCGCAGATTTTAACCAAAATTTTTAAAATAAATTAGCGAGGGATTTTTTCCATCGCACATATATAAATATAAGATATATAAAAACCGAATCAAGTCCATCAAGGCCCAATAAAACCGAATCAAGGCCCAATAAAACCGAATCAAGCCCATCAGGGCTTAACCCATTTAACTGAGTTTTGTTCGGTTTTATGGGCTTTATTTGGTTTATTTTATTTGGCCCAAATATAAACCCATTAAGGCCCAACTAAACCGAATAAAACCCATTAAGGCTCAAATAGAACCGAATAAAGYYYATTAAKGYCCAATAAAACCGAATAAAGTCCATTAAGGCCCAATAAAACCGAATAAATCTCATTTAGGCCCAATAAAGCCTAATAAAACCGACTCAACGAGTATATATATAAACAT
>NW_020200807.1:2018-10940 GCF_001531365.2 Cynara cardunculus var. scolymus
TCCCTCGCAGATCAGCGAGGGATCAGCGAGGGAATGAGTTTTTTGGAAATTCCCTCGCTGATCAGCGAGGGATTAGCGAGGGAATTTTTCCCTCGCAGATCAGCGAGGGAATGTGTTTTTTGTCATTTCCCTCGCTGATCCCTCGCTGATCTGCGAGGGAAAAATTCTCTCGCTGATAGTCGTCGCTGATACCTGGTTTTCTAGTAGTGGCAACATCAAGTAGCATATCTTTATATTGTAAGTTTTTGCTAACCAAATTGATTCTATATAAATTTCATGCCAAATAACCAAACTGACAATAAATTCAGAACTTGAAAGTTTATCATTTACCAAAGATTCAGCATCTCTATATAATTTTCCATCATTGCTAACTTGAGATAATTTCAACAAAGCTTCCTTTATTTGAGCAAATTGACTTTTTATAGCTTTAACACTTTCGATATGACTTTCCCAATGGGTAGTAGACAAAAATTTTAAAGTCAAATCATCAATAAACTCAAGTAAAACACTTTATCGTTTACCAAACACATTGTATATTACTTGACATGTTCCAAAAAAGGTTTTTGCTTTATGACAAGAATTTGTCATATCACACAAAACTAAATTAAGACAATGACAACCAAATGACATATAAAATGTTCTAGGATTTACATCAAGAAATCATTTTTGAACACCTTAATGTTTTCCTTTCATATTAGATCCATTATCATAACCTTGTTCTCTCACACAATTGATGTCTAAATCTAGAGATTTTAAAATATCTTGTAACACACTGAAGAGACGTAAACCAGATGTATCCTCTACGACCAAAAACTCTAAGAAGAACTCTTCTACACTTATGGGAGCACACGACATATCAACACATCTATAATCAAAGTCATGTGTTCTTTGTGACTTGCATCAAGAGTGCAATCAAGAATTACGGAAAAATATTTTGCCTCTTTGATTTGTTTAATAATCACAATCTTAACTTCAGATGCCAACAATTGAATCAATTCATTTTGAATTTTATGGCTAAGATAATGTAACACCCTAAAAAAAAGATGGTCTAAACCGAAAATATCTAACGAGAACCAGAATCTTAGATAAAAACAAATTTCACCCAACAAAAGTAATAGTATAGCGTTTACAATTCCGCTACTGAGAAGATAAATAACAACTTACTAATCTAGATTTTTTCTAGATTAAAGACAGGTATTTCTATCGATCTCCAAAAAGCCGTAACATCAAAAACGCAACGTTCAAAAGTAACAAGGCTAATATTTACAAAAGAGCCTTTCACGAACCAACGCTCCTCTCTACCAAATAGAGCCCCACCGATAAAGGAACCTAAAAAGTAATTATAACAAGAAAGAGAGAGGGTTAGGCTTACGCCTAGTGAATCCAAATAAAAGAGTTTACATAAACATAAAGGAACATACATAAAAATATACATGAAAATAGTTGACGTAACTTAAAACAGGAATAGAGACAGTAAGACCTGAATAACTCGAAGTGGAACAATAAAACATCCAAAGATGACGGGGGAGACCCGATTTACCATTGATTATGACAGACACAAAGTAAGTCATAGATCAACGTCATAGAGCATCACTCACAGGTATAATACCATCGACATCAACCTAAACCAGTCATGTAGTCGGTCGTGATCTTAAGCTCTTTACCTCGGTAATTACACAATAATCACAATGCCTATTACCGAGTGAAAGTGAGAGGATGATTTGATGATTACATAATAATCACAATGCCTATCACCAACTTACACTATCATTCCCACGAATAAAATAAAATGATATACATGCACTATATAAATATAAATAATGACGTAGTATCGTACGATATTTATATATATAGAAAAATGAGTCATAAATAATACGAGGGAGAGTCAAGACATCCGAAGATGACGGGGGAGACCCGATTTACCGTTAATTATGACGGAGCACGAAGTAAGTCATAGATCAACGTTATAGAGCATCACTCATCGGTATAAAACCTTCGACATCAACCTAAACCAGTCATGTAGTCGGTCGTGATCATAAGCTCTTTATCTCGGAAATTACATAATAATCACAATGCTTATTTCCGAGTGGGAGTGAGAAGGTGATTTGGAATTTACATAATGATCACAATGCCTAATTCCAACTCTCACCACCCTTCTCGCCAAATACAATGCATCAAACTTCATGCTATTAAACCCATTATATTCTAGTGATATGCTTGAATCCGTTTTCACAAGTATAGCGRTTCCTACTTAACAATAAAATCTTACGCGCGTCTTAGCATAAGCAAAAATAGCCCACTTTGCTAAAATTCTAAACTAGGGGCATGAGGGTTTATAGTTTAATGCCTATCCGATTTAGAAACAAATAACTACCAAGTGGCTAGGTCCATTCTTYCAAATTCAATTAATATTTACGACAAGATTCCTCATTGAAACTTTTATAGGTCTATGACCCAGAATCTCTAATTAACTGTAATACGTAAACATTTAAAACTACTTGCGTAAGTTAAGCATGATATATAATTCTCTTGGTAAAAGCTCCTCAGAGATTAGTATGAACTCACCTGCAGGGTTTATAAGAAATCCCCAAAATCTTGAACAAAGAGGGAACGGTGAGGAACGAAGAAAATCGGCAGCATGCGCTGTTGTTTGCTGTTTAATGGCTGCAGCGTGAGACAGCACAGCGGGCCTGCCGACTACTGGATCAAGGGTGCGGGGATGGCTGGACAAGCAGGCGGTGCGTGGTACGATGTAGGCGTGTGTGGTCCAGAGGTACTGCACAGATCTGGCCGGCAGTAAGGTCTCATCGGCGGTCGTAGTCGCCTCCCGAGAGTTTCCTTAACCGAGTGAAACCACAGCTTTCCCCTTTCTCTTCTTCTTAACAGAAACTACTGCTGCGTCGCCTGACCGATTTCTCTTCTGAGAAAGAAAAGTTATTTTCCACTAAGTATTGCTCCCCCCTTCTACCCCTCCCTTAATTTTTCTCCCTTAAAAATCATCCCCTAAAAAAAGGCATGCAGAACCCCAAGGATAAGAGAAAGATTCTATTATTATTATTTTTTTATTAGGATAGGGAAATGGGTCTATAGGTAGGATGGGATGGTAGCAATTACCCCCCCCCTCCCCCTCCTTTTGACTTTCTTACCCCATCACATCAAAATTACCTTCCCAATGACCCCCTCCCCCTCCTTTTGACTTTCTTACCCCACCACATCAAAATTACCTTCCCAATGACTATAAACAAATAATTATATATATATATATATAGGGTATATTTCAAATACAACCTACCCTATTGTTACAACCCTTACAACCTCTTTTCCAACCAATCAATGAATTTCTTTTTTTTTTATTATTTTTTAATTGAAAAGGTTAAATATGTCATTTACTAAATTTAGATAATTATAAGTATTTTTAATTAAAAATAAATTATATCCTATTTATGGTGATTCATTACATCTTATCTTAATAGCTTCATCAGTTATGGAAATGAAATACATTCCATAACTTAATCCATCTAAATGGATGGTGTTCGTTGAATAGTTTTAACAATTATTCAGTAGCATATAGAACCCTATATTAAAATTATGGATTATATGTCATTCAACGAGACTTTCATTAAGGATATCGTCGAAGAAATTTGTGTTTTTGATTCTATGAACGACTGTCAAGGTTTTGATTATGTTGGTGAAAATGCAACCGCAGTTAATGATGAAACAATCGAAGATCAATGCAATTATTCAACGAGGAATGAAGATGGCTGCAACGATCGAAACGAAACATTACGTGAGCACAACGACGGAGTTTTTGTAGATTTTGTCGATAATGACGTTGCATCGTTGAGCAATGAATCTGAAGGTATTGATTTGCTTTCATTGTTGTAGGTTGACTTTGAGAATTCACAACAGTCGATGATGATGTTATTGATGCACACCTCTCGACTTTGTTATTGTTGCTGTTGTTTACAAGAATGCAAAGAATTAATTTTGTTGTCTAATGAAACTTGTTTCAGAAGTGTATATGTTAATGAAACGTGTTGATATAAAGTCACAGTAAAGAACCAGCCCTTTATACAGGATTTGAAATTGAAATTGAAATATTTATACAAGTCTGTAATTGTGGAGTCAATAAATATTGCTCACATTATATAAAAAAACACGGGTTTGATTTCCACTTCTGTCAAATTTCTAAGTTTTCTAACTTAAAATCATGAGTTACAACCAACCATTTATTAAAAAAAAAATCAAATTATGTCACCTACCAGTTCAATTTTCTTTTTGGATCCATGATGGTGGACCAAAGGAATCCGTGATTTCATCGAGTCTGCAAAATGCAAATATAATGGTGGGCTAAATAAGTCATTTCAAAATTCATAAAAAAGGTTTATCTTCATAAATTTTAAATTTAGAAATTAATATAATATTGACGAGGATAGATGGATCGAAATTGCAAATAAAATATTGAATAAATTAAAAATAATTRAAACGAGCTGAAACTGTGAAACCATAACAATATACAAACGTTTATGAATCCTATTTCATTACTAGTTTATGAAAAGGCTGGTTCTTTACTGTGACTTTATATCAACCATACCTGAAACGTCAAGGAGCTCATATATGCTTTTAAGAATGGTCATGTTTTGACTGTTATGTTATTTTCRGCTGTCTSTTGTTTCATAAGTGTGTTATGGTGATAGGATTCAATCTCTTCTCATATTACATTGYTCCATGTTGTTCWTGTTGGATTGCAAATGCAACACATTGCATTACCTATTAGTGTTTCTATTACAATAAACTCTGGTGGTGCACGATATATGCACATGGTGTGTAGAGATGCATTGCTCATGGTGTAACTTTTAACAAATGCCACATCTAATTGTTAGTTAGCAGTAAAYAGTGTATATTCTTGCTATACAAATGAAATTGTGACCTCAGCATGGCAACCAAAGGTGGTTTAGAACTAGCCTGCAAGTCCAACATTAGTTGGAAAGATGGAACGAAGACAAATTCGTTAYTGTTATGAACCAACTGTAATGCYTGCATATRATYGTTTCATCTTTGAATTTGATATCGTSTTGTCTATTACTTTGTCAATTGCTTCGATGAATCCAGAGCTTAACCAAATTYTGGGCAGTGGTTCTTCRTTGAACCCACTGTTATTGCAGTCATCATCTCCCTTTGGTTGACTTAGAACAATATCTAATGAAGGTTGACCATCYTTTTTTGAAGTCGACTGGTCCTTTAATCCACTAAAACCAGTGTCATGTGTGGTCTTACGTGCTCCTTCACCAAACATGTCATCCAACTCTTTCTTATATTGTCTGAATTCATCATCATCTGGAAACTTAGATATAGCATCTTTGATTTCCATATCAGCCTCTATTCTTGAACTTACAACCACCGCCATCTTAATAAGGATGCGCTGAATATGATCCTACATTTGTTGGCATTTTAATGAATTAGAATTTGTATAAGTTAAAGCAAGCACATGAAAGAAGATTCACCATTATAGACATCATGTAAACAGTTTTGATTCACCATATAAACAGCATGTAAACAAGATTCCCCATTATGAAACAGCACGTAAAACAGCATGTTACAGTGCATTTAGGTTCATTAACAGCATGTTACAGTGCATATAAGACAACATATATGGAAACCTGATTCACCATATAAAACAACATGTTACAGTGCATTTAGGTTCATTAACAGCATGTTATAGTGCATATAAAACATCATATAAAACACCTGTTTATGAAACCTGATTCACCATATAGAACAGCATGTTACAGTGCATTAACATGTTTATGAAACCTGATTCACTATATAAAACAGCATGTTACAGTGCATATATATGGAACAGTTGTAAAAAACCTGTTTATGAAACATGTTTCATTAACATTTGTTTTCTCTGGAACAGTTGTAAAAAACCTGATTATGATACCTGTTTCATTACTGGTTTATGAAACCTGATTCACTATATAAAACAACATGTTACAGTGCATTAACATATATATATGGAACAGTTGTAAAAAAACCTGTTTATGAAACCTGTTTCATTAACATTTGTTGTAAAAAACTTGTTTATGAAACCTGTTTCATTAACATTTGTAAACAACACAATTACACAGTTTTATACAAACAACACAAACATACTGTTAATGTATATAATAATGCAGCTAGCTTCATTGTGCATTTGTTTTCTCTGGTGATGTTTATACTGAAGTGAAGCTGGGTTTATTATATTTACTCACATTGATTATTCACATTGTAAAATTATTTCACCTTTGAATGMTTAAAACAAACATATAGTCTTTTTGTGCATTTGAGAACGTGTATGTGGCGTCATGATAAAAACAATTAATAAATTAACATATTAGTAATTAGTATCACTTGCCAATAACAAAAGTTGACTCATGTATGTATATACATAATAATGACTCCATTCTTCAACTATTTGCATCCAGTCATAAGATTTCTATATATGCATTTAGTCAAACATCAATTACTGCTCTTTTTTCTGTCTATTTGGTCAAACAAATGATTATCTCATGAAGGAAGTCCACATGGGTGGTCTCATACCAACAAGAAGCTAGAATAAACTCAAGTTCTCCATTCAATTCATAAATGCATCACTAGAATTTAAATTCCACACCTCACCAAACCTTGTTGATGCATAATTTGGTACTACTTTGGTATGAAACACCAATCACATTTCAAGGGAGTGTGTCATTTTATGCGCCTCTCTTCAACAGTAGTATCAGGTACAAGACTATATGAGAGTTACACAGGTACTCAGAGTGATTCCAATGAACTACTTGGCATGCACCCCTAACACAATTGGGTAAAAATTTCTTACTGGCATGCCTTGGATAAATAGGGGGACATCGGTGCACCAAATAACACAGGTAATAGAGTATCAATGGTAAAAGTATAACTAATAATGTATAACCTATTTACCTACCTACCTAGCCCGTAGTTGGYCAATTAAACATCCATCTGTTTTCTTTTTGTATGCAAATTTCACCAACATGATCAAAACCTTATTAATAATTAATTCATAAAATCTGAATAATCAGTGAAAACATTTAAGGTCTACACTCTAAGTTCTATATGCCTTATTTCATTATCGGAATGAGATTGCATAATGTATAATAACCTAACAAGGGACATTGGGTAAATTGCATTTCAGATGAGTGATGAAGCTAGATTCACGGAGCAACAAGTTTCATTGGTATGTCCTTAGTTGTATTAGTAGAAGGTTTCGTTAGGTCAAGATATTCGATGAATTGAACTTTACGGTATTGAGCATTACTAACCATTTACATATGTTGAGTCCTCGGAATGTTGGGCTTGAAGAACTTGTTTGACATTTTCAACTGCATCTGGGTTCAATATGATTGATAACAAATACATCCATCAAGTTAAAGTCCATAAACGATATTCATACTGAAATGCTAATACAAGTGGTAAAGGATGCTTAACTCCTAAGTGGCCAATTAAGTGGACTTAACTAATTGAAGTGGTGATATGATGCTTACTACCTAGCGGGTGTTTAAGCATTCCTAAGCAAGAATCTTTAGATCACTGAGTCAATGCCAGTTAAAGTTTTGATTTTAGGAACAAGTTGTGATGAATAGATAGAGCTATGTAGATATTGATTGATATCTGTGTTGGGTTTTTGGAGCTGCTGGCAGTTGGAGTAACTTATGCTTCTCTGTTTTCATTTTATATGCAAAATTCACCAACATGATCAAAACCTTATTACTAATGATTTCATAAAATCTGAATAATCAATGAAAACATTCAAGGTCTACACTCTAAGTTCTATATGCCTAATTTCATTATCGGAATGAGAATGCATAATGTATAATAACCTAACAAGAGACAGTGGGTAGTATGACAGTGATTAAGAGTGATGACGCCAGGTTCACGATGCATTAAGTTAAATTGTTATGTCCTTATTTGTATTAATTGAAGAATTTAGGTCAAGATATTCCATTAGTTGAATATTACGGTATTCCATATCACTAACCATGTACATATATTGAGTCCTCTGATTCTTGGGCTGGAATAACTGGTTCGACATTTTTAAATGCAACYGGGTTCACTTGGACTGCAACTGGGTTCATTACAAAATCATCAGCTTCATCTTCGTCTAAAACTTGGAGAAGGATTTGCAGCAGTGTTCTTGAACTTGGAGAAGGAATTCTTTATCATGATTCTCTCGCTCCTTTTCCTAACTGATTCATGGGGACACCGCATAATAAGGTTATTGGAATAACATTATACTAAATGCAGTAAACCCAGATGATTACCTCGATTTGCTGCAATGAAAATTCCGGGTTGAACTTCGTCTGCCATTTCTTTCTTCTGCAGAATCGTAACTCGTATTCTTCAATGAATCTCGCTATTTTGTCTTCTAAAGGAGAGTGATTCTCGCATTCATGATTTCATAGCATCCYTTCTTAGAATAGATTAACTTTTCCAATTCCAATCTTACCCTTGGTTACCCTCAATCTATCAGGCGCGTRAATATAATTTTCCATTTTATTACAATKTTGCMATCAAATGCATCTTGACCATAGATTAAAAAATGAAGGGATGAGATGATGGTTGTATTGGGTGTAGGAATGAGAAAGGTTGTAAAATAACCTTCCTCTATATATATATATATACATATATATATATATATAGGGTTGGGTTCACGTGAGACCAGTCTATTTTCGTGAGACCCGTGAGACCATATTTTTACACGTAAACTTCACAGCAAAAACATTGTGAAGGTTTAAAAAAAGTCGAACCTTCACAGCAAAAACACTGTGAAGGTTTTAAAAAGTCACCTTCACAGCATTTTGCTGTGAAGTTTCAAGTGTAAAAATGCTAGTCTCACGGGTCTCACGAAAACAGGCTGGTCTCACA
>NW_020200807.1:11265-22733 GCF_001531365.2 Cynara cardunculus var. scolymus
TATGAATATATATATATATATATATATATATATATACCCTAAGGAAAATCTGATAACAAAAGAAATGATCTAAGTCCCAAGAATAATACATATAACCACAATTGAAATACATACCTCATCAAAGAGACGAAAATCCTGACGTGAACGGAGTAGAGAATATGGGAAAATTTCAGGTGTTATAGATAATGATAATGAGTTTCTTAATCTTTAATTAGCCGAAAATATTGTTTCATGATAGGATCAAACTCGGCAATCATTTGAAGTATACCCAAAAGAAATTTCATTAGAACTTTGATAATTTTTTTCATTTGATCCACGAAAAGCCAAATTATATTGTGCTAGACATTTCATAACATCAATTATTCTAATCAAAATTTCTTTCCAATGATCTGTATCTTTCTTAAGAATCACCATTTCATAACTTACGGACATAATGTTCACAAGAAAAGTGTCTACCTACCTTATCATTTGGAAAGTTGATGTTGGTGTCCCTTATAGGCCTTTTTCAGCAAACAAATCTTTCATTTTTCAATCTAAGTCATCCTAAATCCTTGGATCAAAAATATTCAAACTAACTTCATTATTACACGGATTTTCATCATCCAGAACTTCATCAGTACACACATTTTCAATATTTTCAACAAAATCATTGGGATTTTCAGAAACATTTCCAATAGGATTTTCAGGCAAATTTTCAATGGGATTTTCAGACACATTTGCCTAAAAAATATCGATTTAACGATCCCTGTAAAGATTGAGTAATTTCTTGTTGTCTTTTCTTTCTTTTTCTATTTTGTGCACATGATGGTTGTGATCTAGGAAACATGTTTAATATCTTATGAATTAAGCTTGTGCTTCCTTTCTTTATGGTTTCCCTTTTCCAAGTTGAAAGTAGTATGATAGAACCTTACTTCAATATATGCAACTTAAAAGGCAAGAAAACTATAATTAGTTAATTAGATTTAACTAAAAGAGTAAACAAAATTCAGAAGACCAAAGTGTGCAAGTGATAACTTATGTTGTATGCACTATGCTCCAAAATAACAAATATCATGTTATGTTCTGTTTAAGCCAATCTAATAATGAAATGAACTCATAGTAATAGAACATATGACCAAAATCAAATGGAAAGGCTCAAAAAAGTGAACTTGACCCAGTTTTTTTTTTCTTATTGATTTTTTCAGCCATTTTTGGTCGATTTCTAACCAGTTTTTCATGGGGATTTTGATATTATAATAAATACAAGATAAATGTTGATATTTTGATACCAAAATCACTAGAAACCATTGACAAGTAAACTTTAATTTCATCTTCTTAAAACTAGGATTTTTTTCTCAAGTTTCCATCATTACAATATTGGACAGCAATTAAGTTAATAATCGTTACCATAAGAGAGTTTGTATCAATTGCAAATACAATGAATACATAATGTCAAAATTAATCAATTAAATGTTACTATGTTAGAATTTAGAAACAAAATCATACATTGGTTTGAGAAACAATGCAATCGACTTCCACAGTTCCATTTCTAGTTCCAGAATCCATATTTGAAGAAATACAAATGCAATTGACTGTATCTAGATTTGAAGGGTTGAGATTTGAGAAACAATGAACGATTGATATTTGAGAGTTTAATCAACAATCGTGTATTCGAGTATATATAATCGGGCAGTCGACAATGCGCCAATGCATTGAGTGATCATCAAGATCGATCCATCGTCCCATGGACAGTCGTTGGACTCGCTACCGTTAATCGTCTTCCTCTGGAACTGGAACGTCATCGTCGAAAATCGAAAAAGTCGAACACTCAAAAAACAATAGAAATCGCCAAAGTCAATCGTCTTGTGAACTGTGATGTGTCTATCCTATTGTCACCGATTCAAGTCTTTGGGTTTGTTATTAACAGGTCTGGTCAGTTGGGCCTCTGTTTATAATTAAAGACCAAGTCTCAAATTACTAAACCCCAAAACCAAAAACTAACACTATATAAAAATTTCATGCCTCTTTGGGCATTGATGCCATGTATGATCGAACGGGTTGCACGTGCCCAGGGCCGGGCCTGCTCATAAAAAAATAAATAAAAAATGTGTTTATAGAACACTTCTCAAAATTATCTATAAAATAGCTGATATTTTAAAAGTGTTCTAAAAACTTATTTAGACGTTCAAAAGTAATCTATAAACTTATTGCAACGTTTTCATTTAGGACGTTTTATTATTTGGTCCTATAAACTTCAAACCCATAAAACAATTTATTAGGACACTTAGATATTGTTATCTCCTATAAAACCTATTTTATTGTAGTGTCATAACTGTTTTTCTCACGACCTTCATTGCTCACATGAATTGGATAACTTCTAATAGGGGTCGAAATGGAATTTATTTAAAGAAAAGGGGTATTTTTGTTAACTAACTAAACATCGGAGGATTATTTGTAACTTTGTTCTTCAATAAATCTTTTTTCCGCATTGATAAAGAAAAGAAAATTCTGGAAACACATAGTGGGGTAATCTCGTCAATTCCCGTGCTCGACTCCTATAAATAGTTGGTCACCGCCCGTAATATTTCAGAAACATATTTGCAGTACACAGAGTTTGTGGTTTCCTTTTCTGCAGTAATCGATCATCATGTTGGTATATCAGGATCTCTTAACTGGTAACACTTATGATTCTTACTTTGCCGCTTCTAAATTCTATTTATTGCATTGAATTTGCTAAAAAGAGGTTCATATATATTTTTGTTCGTTTTGCGTTTATAGTACGCAGATTGTTGTTATTATATGCATGTGTTGTTCGGTGTTCACGATTTTCTTGTGATTGTCTTAAATTTCGTATTCCTACAAGCCTACAATTATGTAGTATACGGAGGTTGATTAGGGTTTTGGTCGATCCAATTTTCGTTTTTAGTTATCAGATTTTGTGGAGGTTGATCCAGAAGGGTTAGCATCGTCTTTGATGGTTAAGGCAGTGTGTATATGATGAGTTTTGGTTTAGAAGTATAATCGATTTCTTTGCTTGAACCCAGTCAAAGCATATGTTTAGATATATAGAAAGACTATCAAATTGAACCGTTATTGCTTGAGGTCTTTAATTGAATGGAAATGCTCCTAATGTAGTCATCTATATTATATAGATTCCAGTCAAGATTGATTGGTTAAGAGTTTACTGGCTGTATGAGAACATGAAAATATATTATTTTTGTTATATTCCTCTACTATTGATTGCTATTAAAGTTGCTCACTAGTTGGCTTAGAAGCAAGCTTATTAAAAAAGTGTTCCTACATTGCGATCAGAAAAAGCTAGCTTATGATATGTGTCAAACGGCACTTTTTGGTTAAGCTTAGCAGTCAGTACCATAAGCTAGCTTAAGAGTGCCAAACATGTCCTTCGATAGATATTTCCCTCGTCCTTAAAAATTCATGCGGTTCTCATTTTGGGATGTTGCATGAAAATTTGTAACATTTTTTAGTTAAAGCTACCAATCTGCCATTCTATTTTTGAAGTATGTAATATTTTTGAAGGCCCGGCACCGGGTGACCCTTTGGTCTATCTGCTATTGTTATCATAACAAATTTGATATTGGTTTGTATTTACAAGATTATTGGAGGATATTTAGAGATACTTGACAACTAGTCAACACTTCCTCTGAACTACGTGTTTTGTCAAATATTTGGCATGTTCTTGGATGGTTTGAAGAAGTTCATTTTCTCCATCATATGAAGTGTGATCTTTACTCGATTCTTGTGTTGTTATACTTGATCCACTTGTGAAATCTCAGGTGATGAGCTTCTTTCTGACTCCTTCCCCTACAAGGAAATTGAGAACGGAATGCTATGGGAAGTAGAAGGAAAGGTAAAAAGGATGACTTTGTACCTTTGATTTCAAATTCATCAATTGTGTGTATGTGTATGTGTGTATATATATATGTGTGTGTGTATATATGAAGTATATAATATTTATATATGGCAAATACTCATGCACACCCCTTACATTTGGTGAGGTTTGAATCCTTGATCTCCTGGGAGGCTGGACTTATATCAGCAACCCGGCACCCCTTTGGTTAATCGTATATTTTTCGACTTATATGAAATTGCCTTTGTCCTTTCTTCCATCAGTGGGTAGTCCAAGGTGCAGTTAGTGTAGATATTGGTGCTAACCCTTCAGCTGAAGGTGGTGAGGATGATGAAGGTGTAGATGACCAAGCTGTGAAGGTAGTTGATATAGTTGATACCTTCAGACTTCAGGTACGTTCCCAAATCTATGCGATTGATTATTGATCATGCTTCTTAATCTTGTTATTTAATTTATGAACAAAATTGTTTCTTTACTATCTTATAGGAGCAACCGCCGTTTGACAAAAAGCAATTTGTCGCATACATCAAGAAGTACATCAAATTGTTGACACCCAAGTTGGAACCCGAAAAGCAAGAGGCTTTTAAGAAGAATATCGAAGGAGCCACCAAATTCCTTCTGTCAAAGCTCAGTGACCTTCAGTTGTAAGTTATTCAACTGTATGGAAGTTCAGATCTCTATTTCATAATTAAGTTTTTCCGACATCCATGTATGTAGATAAATTTTGAACATAAAGTTTCATCACCGTGTGTGATATACAAATTAAAGTGGCTGCTTTGAGACCACAGAAAACATGTAATTCGGTTAGACTTATGTTCTGAACTGATTACTTGTTGAAAAATCGGCCAACCGGAAGGCAAAAGTCAAAGCTGAGTTTCTTCATGTAGGATAGAAGGGGGGGTGCTGATGAATAATCCAGCACAGCGTTAGTTATTCTTATGTTTTTTTTGTAACCATGGGTATCCACCCAACTCGCGTAAACTTTGACTAATCCCATGGAATCCTAAAGATAACAATCATGAAAATCCTCAAGGCATGGCCTCTATCTGCCCTCTATTTAAGGTTTATTCTCTCGTGTTTTTTCTACGGATGGCATTTGAAAAGTGAATCTTGGTTTGTGCAGTTTTGTAGGGGAGAGCATGCACGATGATGGGACAATGGTGTTCGCATACTACAAGGAAGGAGCAACCGATCCAACTTTTCTGTATTTGGCATACGGGCTAAAAGAGGTCAAATGTTGAAACAAATTTATAGTTTGAGGTCCAGGTGTGGTGTTTATCAAACTTGATTGTTATGTACAACCATAATAAGCAACAACAAACCCTTGTGCTGCTATATATCATTCTCAGGAACTTGATGCTTTTGCATTTTGTTTGGTATAGTTCTGCTATATTTTGGTTGATTCAAGATGACAATTACAAGTTTTTTTCAGCATTTGAAAACAGAACCATTCCAAGTGACTTTTTCTGTCTTTTCTAGTAGTATATGATGATCACTATATATTGTGAAGGAAGACTGACTTCCGATCTTTAGCCATCTCTAATAAGCAATAGTTAAGCTGTAGATTATGACCAAAACTGAACTGAATCAAAGCCACCAGATGGTTAGAAGAAAATAGATGCAAAATAAACAAGATACAAGAGAAGAAGTGTTCTTGGGCCCAAATCGTCCCGAACTGAACCATATAAAAGCAACTGCTGCAGGATTCGACACAAGATGAAAGGAAGACGTGAAATCTTATACAACTAAAATTACGGTAAAAGTAGTTGTTGAACTTGTACAATGCAATTCCAAAATCACAACCTAAGCATAGTAATTTAAGCTTGATTTCTTCTTAGCCTGAACTTGGATGATCCCTTCGTTAAAGTCTTCATGGTTTACCTGTAAAACAAACAATATAATTGAATCCTCATCCACTGCTACAAGATTGACAAGAGTTTTTAGCCAAAATTGCATTTTCAAAAATAAAGGGTCGTTTCCAGTTTCACCATCAAACTATAAATGGCAGACTGGCGCCTGGTCAATTTGTACCATTACATCCAACCACGCACCTCTTTATCTTATCTCAGGAACATGTAGAAATAATAAGTTATAACATATACACAGAGAGATGGGACAGAGACTACCTCTGTTGCATCACGTCGAAGAGCAAGCATGCCTGCTTCCACACAAACGGCTTTCAGTTGTGCCCCGTTAAAATCATCTGTAGACCGCGCCAGCTCTTCAAAGTTGACATCCGGGTGAACATTCATCTTCCGGGAGTGGATCTACAATACAGAAAATATAATTCAATGACCATGCTAAACAAGTTTAATGCATATAAAACCAATAACATCTTCATTAAAGGATACCTGCAAGATCCGCGCCCTTGCTTCTTCAGTAGGATGTGGAAACTCAATCTTACGATCCAACCGACCAGAACGCATAAGAGCAGGGTCCAAAATATCAGCCCGATTTGTTGCTGCTATCACCTGCAGTTTTCACATGAAAAAAGCAACTGCAGGTAAGCACCAGATCACCAAAAAATGTAGTATTTAAAACAGCACTTCCATTACTCGCCAACACAAGGAAATGATGAGATGATGTCAAAATCAGATGACATTTATCAAAACAGCTAAATCCAAGGATTCTTAAATCGTTTTTGCATTATTGATTTGAGTTACAGGATCGAACTTGGAAAGTACTCATTATTTACAAACTGCATGTTTCTGCTAGTTTGATGCTCTAAATTTTAGAGCTCACCATATAGCAACAAGTATAGACGTGAAGAGTAGGATGCGACTGGTGAAAAGCACCTCTAAGCAGGACCTGGTGAAACTAGATGTTATATTATCAGTTGTCCACTTTTTTCTCTCTCCATGATTCATCTTAACAAAGTTCTTTTTTACTTTGTTGGTTCAAAGGATAAAAATGTAATTATCCCTCAATATACAAAGCAGTTCTTGTAAGGCACAAAAAAGAAAATTTGTAAGCCCATATCGACTCAGAAATAACAAAGATAGTTTCACACTTCCACTTGAGATGGAAAGAAGTACCTTTATCCGCTCATCGCTGCTAAAACCATCCAACTGATTAAGTAGTTCCAACATAGTCCGCTGCACTTCCCTATCTCCGCTAACTTCACTGCAATCAAATGAGACTTGTATCAAGGAGATGTATGAATAGACAATAGCTTTATGAATATATTATGCCGCCCACCCACATCTCCAACAAATTATTTTAATGCTATTGACATTGGTGGGGGATATATATTTTTTGATAAAGGATTCGGGGGGATATACTGCAAACAGAACAGTGATGTACATACCTATCAAACCGTTTTGTACCAATAGCATCAATCTCATCAATAAAAATGATGCAAGGAGATTTCTCTTTGGCCAGTTGAAATGCATCACGAACAAGTTTTGCACCATCACCAATAAACATCTGTCCACATAAGCCCAATAAAGATTCATCAGTGCAAAACACGTCGTTCGCATCACTAAATACAAAATGCAAGAATCCATCCAAGAAATAGCACAAATCTGAATATAATCTACAACAACCATGAAGTTGGCACGTTGATTTAGTCATAATCTAATCGTGGTTTGCATTAGATGACCGATCAATTTATTAGCGATATGGAAGCTGGTTTTCTACAGTCTGCTATGCTGGTGATTTTAACTCCATGATCCTAGAACTGCTTAAGAGTATAAGTTACAACAAATCCTACAAAATGCATCAACTACCCCTTAAATCATGCAAAAAGTTCAAGCGGAGACTCATTCTGACAATGCAAATGTTTCTTGTAGTTAATGATTCAAATGCAAGTAGGGTGTTCGCGGTCCGGTTTGGGCGGTTTAAGCCCTCAGACCACAAACCAAACCGTAATGGCGGTTTGTGAAATTTCCAGACCGAGCGGTTTGAAACCAAGTGCCCAGACCGGTCAAACCAGACCACGAAAAGGCGGTCTGGTCTGACCGGTTTAGGCGGTTTGKGYCTTTAATRGRCTTTAAATATGTTCTTCACTTTCKTTTACAAATATGTTCTTAAGGGATTTAGACTTCTGTTTCGTCGCTTTCGTTTCCACGGCAAGCTACTAGACTAGGGCAGACGACAAGTCGGCAACGGCAGCTAGACTCTCTGTCGTTTCTACTTTCCAATCCRGCAAGCAGCAACGGCAAGTCGGCAAGTTTGTTCGATTTCGATGAATTAGGCGACGTYSCGACGATTAGAAAATAGTGAAATACCGAAATAGAGGTGGATTACTGGATTAGGAATTACCGAATTAGGGATTTAGATTTAGGGGATTTAAGAAATCTTTTTGGATAAGGCTTTATGTTTGGGCTAATAGCCCATAAGGTATAAATTAAAGTTGAGCATTTAATTGGACTTAATAATTATAATACTAAAATATATATATATATATATATATATACACCTATGGCGGTCGGGTTGGTCCAAACCGCCCAAAAAAAAGTCTAAACCGCAGACCGCCCGGTTTCCGCTATTTTTCAAACCAGACCGGACCGCTAGACCGCTCAAACCGCCAAAAACGGTCCGGTTTGACTTGGTTCGGCCAGTTTGAACGGTCCGGCGGTTTTTTTGAACACCCCTAGGCAAGTATAGCTGCATTCTCTTGTTGCTGCATGTAGTATTATTGACATAACCATATGTAGATAAGAATGGTTTATGACAATATCAATTAATACAAACATATGAAATGAACATGCAATTATGCCCATCTAATCACATTACCACCTGAAATTCTTTAAACCTAACCCGGCAGAAGCACTTTTTGTGGGTAATAAATGTTTTGTATATTAAGGGACAGTAAATATAGCTACCTGAACAAGCTGGGGTCCTGCTAGCTTCAAAAAAGTGGCATTTGTTTGCGCAGCACATGCACGTGCCATTAATGTCTTCCCAGTCCCTGGAGGCCCATACAAGAGCACTCCTTTTGGTGGACGTATCCCTAATTTTTGGAACCGCTCTTTATGTGTCATCGGCAAAACTATGGCCTCAACTAGCTCTTGTATCTGTCACATAAAATACGATCCAAAAGGGATATCACAAACCTGATAACATCAGTATGTGGGGTGTATGCTTGCAGTTATTGTATCAAGATAAAAGCTTGCCTGTTTTTCAAGGCCTCCAATGTCATTGTAATCTTCAGTTGGTTTTTCATCAACCTCCATCGCCTTGACTCGGGAATCATACTCAGATGGCAATGTATCCAATATCAAGTAACTGTCCTTATTCACACCCACCAAATCACCAGGCTTCAGCTTATCTGGGTCCACGAGGCCAACGACAGGCAAGAAAATAGTCTGCAGAGGATACAGAAATGTGAGCAAGTTGGTGACCACTAGCTCAAGCCAGAAAAATAGAACTTCTGGCTATAACTGCAAGAATTTACAATATTCTTAAATATTTGGCTCACTTATATAGAAAAATTAATAAAAGATAATTTACATAAATAGCATGCATGATGTATTGTGCTTTACCTGACGAGTAGATGTTTTTAGCACAACACATTTACCCTTCCTTTGCGAGTCAAGATCGATATTTGCACCATCTTCCTCAGCTTCATCCTCTGGGTTCATTTCCAAAATCTGAAGCACCCAAGAAGACAATAGTGGCACATCAAACACTTGTAACAGAAACCTGGCATGTAACTTTATGATTCTCTCCAAAATCTAGAAAACATCCTCCACGTCTTTCTGAGTTTAGACAAGCACTTCAACACAACCAATAGTTGCAAAAGCAAGAACTAATGCATTTTATAAGATTCGTGTGTGTAAACTAGCAGACCTTTTTTATTGCCGCTACTTAATGATTACAATCAAGTCCATGATAACGGCGGCATATCTTTACAACAAACATGAAGGTTTATATTACATATTAAGCTACTACTCCCTTATGTCCTTCAAATTAATCCAACTTCTATAAGCTGCAT
Organism: Cynara cardunculus var. scolymus; assembly: GCF_001531365.2. Lineage (NCBI taxonomy): Eukaryota > Viridiplantae > Streptophyta > Magnoliopsida > Asterales > Asteraceae > Cynara > Cynara cardunculus. The sequence goes on from NW_020200807.1 coordinate 21,054, forward strand.
CCGCAAAAAAGTAGTCCCATCAGCTGTTGCTGATTAGGAGAGTAACAATGTCTTATTCAGGATAGCAACATAATTTATTTGCCGGTATGTATGAAAGCAGTGACCATGACACTCACAAATTGAACAGTATTGCCACAAGTTTTCATCAAAAGATAATATTAACACCACAGCGGAAGAAACAATAGGAAAATGAGATAAGGAGATATATTCACAGCTCAACAATCTCTATGGAGAAGTAAAGAAGACTGTAGAGAGGGAGAATACAGAGGGCTCAACCATTTGCTAAAGGCAAAGCAAGGGATCAAGTAGAACATACAAAACCAGAAGCTAACGCCATTGGGGTTGCAACAGAGGTAAGGTTGTCCAAGAAATGGTGAAGGTCATGTGATCATGGTGGCGTCATGAAATTTTCAGAAGCTGGTCAGGACCCAACTAACCCAAGTCTAAGTAAGCTGTTATGTAGTTGGTTGATGTCTTTTAGTTAGAAAAATGTTTTTGTATTTTTAGCATGAGTTTAGTCCAGCAGTAAGTTCCTACTAGTTCAACATAAACCCAGAAGCATTTTTTAATGAATACATCAATAGGACTATCAGCTGTAACTTCGAAAAAGAACATTTATTGCCGATGTGTGGGACTTCCCTAACAGTCACAATTAAAAGTAATACATGTTAGCTGGGTTTAAAAATGTGCGCATTATGCGACCTGATGCGTGATGCGCTGTGATGCGCTGAAGAAAACGCAACAAAGGGTCTGATGCGTTGCGTTTCCATGATGCGTTGCGTTTCCATGATGCGATCGCATCACCTACGCATCACTCGATGCGTGCATCACTTGTGCATCAGCGCATCATGTATAAGTTGCGTTCTTGGGCTTTTTTCAGTGTTTAGTTGGGCTATATAGTTGGGCTTCTTAAGTAAAATAGAAGGTTAAAGTAAAATAGAACGTTAATAAACAGCCTGGTAATGTTATCGACCTAATAGAAGTAGCCGACGCCCGACAGCGAAGAAGTAGAACCAGCAAAGAAGCAGAAAGCGTGATTATAACCAGGTCGATACTCGAGTCCAGGTCGATACTCGAGTCGACAACCAGCAAAGCAGCAGAAAACGAACTCGCATCATATATTGAAGAAGTAGAAGTAGAAGCAGAAGCAGCAAAGAAGCAGAAAGCGTGATTATAACCAGGTCGATACTCGAGTCCAGGTCGATATACTCGAGTCGACAACCAGCAAAGCAGCAGAAAACGAACTCGCATCATATATTGAAGAAGTAGAAGTAGAAGCAGCAGCAGTAGTCGATAGTAGCAAAAGATCGACAGCCTAGAAGAAGAAGCTCGACAGTCGATAGCAAGCAAAGTGAAGAATTAGAAGTCGACCAGCACCAGCTTACAGAATGTCAGAATCGGAACCTATTGCGAGTTCAAATTCAAACACTTCATCAGGTGACCCCGGTAGAAAATATGGAACTCAAGATCCTAAATGTAGGAACAATTTCACTTGCCACTTTTGTGGTAAAGTAGTCAAGGGTGGTGTATATCGTTTAAAATGGCATTTTATTGGAGGTCTATCGGCTGTTACTAGTTGCCCAAATTGTCTAGAACATGTAAAAGAAGAAATAAAGTCTTATATGCAGAAAAAAGAAGTAGCAAAGGTGGAGAATTTAATGAACTCAAGTTACTTGCATT
>NW_020200807.1:24093-40004 GCF_001531365.2 Cynara cardunculus var. scolymus
TGTAAGTTGTGAAGAAGTCATGGAAGGTTTACATTCTTGCATTGAAAGATTGGCTCCAAGTCCTCAAGTAGAAGACCTAATCTTAAGAGAATTAGGCAAGTATCAAAATGCGGAAGGACTATTTGGTAGAAATGCGGCTATTAGGCAAAGGAAGGCAATGGCACCAGGTAATCATCTTAAATTGAAAATATATTTTTATACTTGTTTACTTACACACTATGGATATTTTACTTTTTAAATATTTGTTCCTTATAGCGGAGTGGTGGACAACATTTGGATCTTCATCTCCCAACTTGCAAAAGTTTGCTATACGAGTTCTTAGTCTTACTTGTAGTGCTACAAGTTGCGAGAGAAATTGGGGTGTGTTTCAACATGTAAGTGTCGTACATGACATTATAAATTCGGTATCTGATTTTAAATATATCAACTAATATTCAATTAAACTTTTGACAGCTTCACACCAAGAAGCGGAATAGATTAGCACAAGAAAGATTGAATGACATGGTCTATGTGAAATTCAATCGTGCCTTGCAACGTAGATATAAGAAGGAGGGAAGTAGTGATCCTATCATCCTAGAAGACATAGATGAAACTAATGAGTGGTTGATGGGGAGGATGGACAATGATGATGAAGATGATTTGGTATTTATTGATGATGATCTTACGTGGGATGACGTAGGTAGAGCTTCTGGGGCGTATGAGACTCCTCAGTTCACTAGAGCATCAAGAGGGAGCCGGAGAGTAAACGATGATGGGTCGGGTCCATCAAGAGCTAGAAGTGCTAGAGGAAAAGAACATGCTCTTCAGGATGAAGATGATGAAGTTGAGGTGGAAGCAGATATTGCAGGATTTGATAATGATGAGGGAGATGAACCCGTGTTGGGATTTGATGATGCTGATCTTGGGGAGTATTAGTTGGTCACTTGGTTGGTCATTTAGTTTAGGGATTGGGACTATTAGACATTTACTTGTGTAATTGTGTTCTTCATGGTAGTAGTTTGTATGTTATGTACTTCTGTTATTCTGATTCACGAACTTTTTAAGATTATAATGCCACTTTTTTAACTACTTTATGTTATAAATGAAGTATTTTGATAGGTAAGTATTTTTAAGGTAGATATTGATATGTAGAATTAATTTATAAATATTTTTTGAATAACAGGCGCATCACGTGCGTGATGCGAGCGCATCAGCATCACGCATCACGCATCGGCTTCCGGGACCCTTAACGCATCGGACCGCATCATGCTTTTTAAAACCAAGCATGTTAGTATCATTGTTCATATGTCCCTGTTAGATTTTGTACAATTGATAATTTGATCCATCAGCAAGGATTTGCATTAGTAATTGCATAAGCATTTTCCTGTGTGACCATTAACAACAATTAAAAACGAAGCGGTTTAGTTTTTCGAAACACTGCAAGTATTCCAGCAGAAATATTTCTTAAAAAGTACTTGAAACAAGGTTTAAAGTGAAACCTGAACAACAGGGTCCATTAGTCTAAATTAATATCAAATTCAGCATACTGAACAGAGTTCTTATCTGAAAGTCATCTTCAGTTGTCACTATATATATCAGTTTAGATACTTTCTTGTCTCATCTACATGGCCCTAATTTTGTATCATCAAGGATACAGAATGATTTTATCTAAAATGGAGTTCAAATGGGTCTGAACCAAAATTAAATTTAGGGTTTTGCAACTACATAACTTCCCTTGAGTACTCATCGAAACGGCAAACCTACTTGATCAACAGAATCAAAGCAAGAGAGTCAATAGCATAAACAACGAAATATCTGCAGTACCTCAACGATATTTCCAACCAAGTAAGGAAGCTGTTTGTTAAGTTTGATCTTCTCCTGATTCTCCTTGATCTTTTCCTTAAACGAATCCAATTCAAGATTGGTTCTCTGCAATTCTTCCTGTTTATTGTACCATAACAAACATTTCAATTTTTTAGAAAATGCTAAATACTTACATATGAAACAACGAGAAAGAGATCCAGATATTAGAAAGAACCTTGAGGATTCGAATCTCGTTATCAAGAAGGCGAGACGCCCTCTGGATGTCTTCGGTTGACATGGCTGCCAGTTGATCATCTTCAAAGCTCGTGTCTTCTGCCATCGGCGTCGCCATCTTTACCAGGGAGGGAGGGAGGGAGGGAGGGAGGGATGATTTTCTAAAGCTTCCGTCTTGGGGAGGAAGCAAGTTACATATGGTGAGACCCTCAACACTATTCGGGTCGGGTATTCAAAGATATCCAAAGTCTAAAAATATGGAGTAAATTACGCGTTTGTTAAAGATTTTGGTTCAAAAATTAGAGTTTTTTAATAATTTATTGTTATTTTAATTTTTATAATCCAAAAATTGTTATTTCGCTTCAAATGGTTTTTATATAAAAAAAGAGTATTAAAACCAATCAAAAAGACTTCGAAAATTTATTAGTAATGGTTAATGTATGTTCGTGTCATTTGGAAATATAATTCTTTATTGTTTTGGTCTCTTGTACTTGTCATTAATTATATTAAATTTTTCATTTAAATTTAATACTATTATATATGTGTGTATATTTATATACATAAAAATTATGTAAAAATGTTTTATTACCTAAATTATTTAATTATTTATTTTATTTGTGACAATTATGATTATTATGTCTTATATAAAATCATCAAATAACTTTTAAGGGTAACTTATATGGTTATGTCTTATCCAATCCTAGCATATCAAGCATCAGACAGACACTTATGAGCACGTATTAAAGATGAATTACACAAAATCATTTCACATATTAGCAAAATCACACAGATTCTCTCATTACTCGTTTTCCTTTCCAAAATGGCAATGAAAAGGATCAACTGAATTCATCCCTTTTTTATACCATTTCCAAAAGAAGTGGTGAAGGTTTTATTATTTAAAAATCCCTCACACTCCATATAATATCCGTGTTTCGTTAACTCGTATAAATTAGGTTAAGAGAATTTTGGTAGAATTATGCATAATATATTTGTACCCTATGCTTAACCAATTTGTACCTTAGACTAGCTTTGCGTCAAAATGTGTTTCTACCTATATTGACGTAAAGTTGGGAATTTAACTTGAAGGGTAAAAACCGTCAAATAATTAAACTTTATATATATTATATATATATGAGGCGGTTAAAAAATTATAATTATATATATATATATATATATATATTATGCATATGGCGGTTCATCACCGCCAATCTCAACCTCATGCTCTCTCTCTCTCTCTCAATTCTCTCTCTCTAAAACTGTCGTCTTCTCTCTAGATTTTACGTCAAGTTAGTAAGGGGATTGAGGCAACAATTATATATTCGGAATCCACTCTCCGAACCCTTCTTAAAGGTATAAGTTTCATTYAGTTTCATTAAGGTGTTTATTTTAGGATTGTTTAGATCGGTTAATAAACTGTGTTTATATCTAAGTTTACGGATTGATGTTATCAAAATTATGATATATTTGATGTTTAGGATACTAAGACTGAATATATTGATGTAGAAATAAAAAGGGTATATTGTAGTTTCAATATGGTTAGATTGTGGGTAAATGTTTAACCGTACACCAATTGTTCGGTTAAATGTCGAAAGGAGTAAAAATGCATGATTAAGCTTGGGTTAACGACCGTTAGATTTGTTTTATTGTTTAGTATATTGAAGTAAATGTAGCGAATCATAAAAGTTGGATCATAAAAGTTAGCCGGAAATTACGGAATCGAATTTTACCGACAATGCAACCCCTGTACTTTGGCAGTGTATAACTCACAAACTGTAAGTCGGATTAAGCTCGTATTTTGCAGTCAGGAAGATCATACTGTATACTACAACTTTCATTTAGGGTCAAAATTCCAGTTATGACTCTAAGTGGCTCGAAACAGTGTGTTTTCGGGGCTGTTTACACTGTATCCGGGATTAATTTGCAGTTTTGTAAAATTCATATAAAGTAGATGGATGATCCAAATAAGATGATTTCAAAAGTAATAGACTCGTATGATACCAACCTACAACTTTCATTTAGACAGTATAGTATGGATTAGTATCTAAGGTATGTAAAAATGCTTAGAAATAAGAGGGTCGGAAACGGTTGGATCGAAAGAGAATAAGGTTAAGGTTTACGTTTGAGTTTTCAATTCGTATCCAGCTGTCCTTCTTGAAGTCTACGTTGTTTAAGTACGTTAAGACCTAAGTAATTTTAATAGAATAATTATGTTTCGGKTTTTATGCTTTGTAAATAGTAACCAGTTATGCATTCGTTAGGCACGCGGGCAAATCAAACTTGATCGTGAATTTACATTTGATCGTGCGTTAATTGTCAAATTCGGTTAAGGTACGGATTTCATATATCACTTGACACGGGGATAGCCATTTGCGTAAGGCTTCCTAATCCGGATAATCTGTGATAAATTCCGAATAATTTGTTTTGAATTTTCTTTATGCTTGTCGTATGTTATTGAACTTTGTTTCMTTTACGACTTATATTCTTATTTGGAATATGGATCATTTTGATCACTTGACTTGTTTTATTGCTTCATTTGTGAAACATTTTACTATAGACCCAATAACTGGAGCACCGGTATTGAGATGTTTCCATGGTGACTAAAACGATCATGGCGTCCTTATTTTTATAGTCCTTAAAAGTGGACTTGATTATGTACCGGTCAAATAGAGGGCGTATGGATCGATCCTAGGAACCGTTATCAGATATTGAATTGTCGTCGTGGTTAAATTCACGGAGATGATTGCTGTGTTGTGCCCACACCCCTTTCCTCACTTATGCCTGAATGGACTGATCATCCTTTGGGAACAAAGCATCCTCGTGATGCAGTTTGGTCTTCGGACCCTTGATATGCTTTTGGGGCATTTTGACTTTCTTTTGGATATCATTTGGCGTTATCAATTGTTTTTGAACTTGTTATCTCATATTCATTGTTTAGTTATATTATTATCCGTTCACTGAGCATTAAGCTCAGCCGARATTTTCTTGTCCTCGGCAGGTACATGACTTAGCAGGGATTTTGGGATGAGAGCTACGGAGATGACAATATTGAAGATAACTCATTAAGTCATATTTTTGTTAAACTTTTGATAACTAATGTAGACATGCTGGTATTTTGGGACCGTATTTTGAGACACGTTATCTCCGTTTGTGGTTATGTAATTATCTTTTGGTAAATTTTATTAGCCGCTCTGTTTTATATAGCATATGTTTGTTTTATTCCAATTGTGGCATCTCCCGTCTTTGACCACGCGGGACGGGGGTGTTACACTCCACCACATATACATATATATGTATGCATGCATCTTTGACTTATAAAAAGTCACATAATCAAAAACATACACACAATTATTTTTTTTACAAATAATTACTGACCAAGACTTACCAAATTATATAATCAAAACCCAATTATCACATCCACCTAGATATTTTGTCTCATATAACATATTAGGATCGTTGTTTTCTAATGACTAGTTATAGATGTTCAACTCTTCAATTATATAGTAGATACAAATCACTTGGTAAACATTAAGAAACATGAGTGGTTGTATCCCCATCCCCCACATGTATACGTAAGACATCAGAGGTTATAGAAATAAAACTTGAAATGGATGTTAATGTTCTGTGATATGTCCCTTTATGGATGGTATGTTAAGCTTCTGTATATGTGTTTCACATTGCTTTTTTGCTTTTGTCAATGAGCAATACAACCAATAAGTCCACATGTTATGTTTGTGAATGATGTTTCCCTTGATATTCATACCAAACATGTGGGTTTTCCTTTCTAACATATCGACAGGTTACAACAGATCGATAGGCAATGCATTCAAAATACACACTCTGTTACATATCGATAGGAAATACATATTCAAGAGGAAATACAGATCGAAGAAGATGGAGCAGAAAATCGATGAAAAACGACGTACCTTGACGTGGAGAATGATGGAGTAGAAACAATCGACAAGAAGAGAAGAACCGATCGATGGAGCAGAAACAGTCGCCCACTAAGCAGAAGCAGTCGACTGGAGCAGCTATGGTAGGGTTTCTTCAATTAATGATAAATTAGGGAGAGGGGTAGATGGGAAAATAAATACAATTAATTGGCTGAGTAGATAGAACAATGGTTTTGCAGTTGAACAATTCAGCTCTTGTCTAAGCGATTAAGCTTTTATCGAATGCATAGGTATGGTTGTGTGAATTAGCATATTTGCTATACAGCTCATTAAGTTGTTGCCGAACAAGCCCTTATTCAGTCTTGTTCTCCTGCCCTCTTGTCCTGTCAAGTTATGTCATGTCCAGTCTTATTCAAACATGTTTGCATACCAGATGCTACCTAAAGGTAGGATTTAATATATGGATGGAAATAGCAATAAACTGCAAACCATGGAAGCGAAAATCAAAATTATTAACAAAACACAGGGACGAAAATCGTAATTTACTCAATAATAAATGCAATATTTAATTTAATTTCTTATATAATTTAATAATTAGAAAATAACTGGTGATTACATTTGGTTGTGGGCTCGGGATATTCGTCGAACGGATGTACTATTAAGGTGCATCAAAGGTCTGCAAAGTCGTCTGCTGTCTTTTTAGCCGAATTCTACCATCTCGAGAAATTTTGTTAAGTTTTTTAGTTGATTTCAAGAGATTTTTGATTTTATGGTTGATTTCAAGTGATTTTCTTTTTGTTTTTTTGGTTAATATTCTTTGTATTTTCTAACATCCCGAGCACGCTTCAAAGTTTAGTGTGTGTACGTTCATCCCCCAAAAAATTCTACTTATGAAAATAAGTGGAGCGAATACACGGGGGCCGGTTGGGACTTAACATGTACGCCCTTGATTACATTTTACAATGATCTTTGCTATGCTATAAAGCATTTGGCATAAATTCAAATTACTTTGATAAGTAATTGTAATGGATGAAATGACATAAAGACTGGTTTATAGAGATAAATTTGGTTGATTGGATCGTGTTGCCAAAAGATGAAATCTACCTAAAAGTGCTTATAAAACCTTAAAGGATTAATTTTAAGTGTGGACCTATTTTTTGATGAAACATTATGTGTTAGGTTTGATCTTTCTTGTACAAGATCGTTTGGCAATTTTGATTTTGGATTTAGATTTTAGATTTGAAGTTTTTGGGTTTGGGGAGTATAACCAAAAGCTCAGAGCTTCACCGGCTGGCGGGATGTAAGAATTTTCGTAAGAGAAGGCAAAGAGGGAAACTCAAGGTAAGAATTTTTGTAAAGATTCATTGCTATCTTGATCGTATATCTCTTCAATGATGTTTATTGTATTTATGGGTTGCTTAAAAGAAGAATAAGGTTGTTTGTAATCTAGATTTGAAGGTTAGGTCAAGGGGGTGGATGTTAATGGTGACCCCCGTTTGATGAAATTGATTCCAAGGTTTTTTATAAAATCTCGTTTACTTGGTATATATAAATAATGCATGTGTAATTCATGAGTCCGAGTTGAAAAAGGAAAAGAAGTCATGTTTCATATGGTGAATCATGGAATTCAAATTGATGTGGATTATGGAAGACATGGTTGCTAGTGTTGGTTTAAACTGTCACAAAATGATATCTTTTTACTATTCTAGGCTATACAGGAAATCAAAACAACGATATTGTAATAACCCACAATTTACTCTAATACGTAATATATAATGATCACATCTGATAACCAAACGTTATATCGTTTACAAAATATGGGTTAACAAAATTTTGTTAACATACAGAATACACAATTGTATAACATTGTTTTAAACTTTCTCATTGCCCTTGTCTTGTGAAGAAAGATGACCTGCAAAAATAGATTAATCCAACAACTGAGCATTAGACCCCGAAGGTATAGTGAGTGTACTATTTTCATATAACAATTTATATTTCAAGTTCCAAGATTCATAACAAACTTGTGTAATTAAATATATTTTATCTATTATCTCATATAATATTATTTATATATTTTATCTATTATCTCATATAATATTATTTATATGTTTTAAAAAATTGGGTTTTACAAAATTTAGCAGTAGACAGTTCAGTTCATTGATCTTCGGCAGCCGTTGGCTTTTCAACCATTGGCTCTGGTTCCATCTCGGCAGATTGTTGACGCTGACTTTTACTCTGTTGTTGTGACGGTTCTGCACTAGGATCTTTGGATTTGGTGGGAGATTTTAGGGCCGGTGGTTCTTTGTCGTTTCTCCCCCTCATGATGATCAGGGTCGTCATCTCCGTCATCATGTCGTCGTTTTGAACCCCCTACCTAACTATTGGATGTGTCCTCAAGGATCTGAATCCTCTCAGACAAGGTCTGGAAAGATGTTCTGATGGTTCTCGCCACGACGTTCAGTTGATTATTGAGACCTTGAAAACTGCCTCGGACCTCGTCTTGAAATGTGTGGAACTCTGGTATCGTGACATACTCAGGTTGGGTTTATACCTTGAGAATGCCAATGAGATCAACTTTCACCTGCTCCCTCATCTGCCTCGGACAACAACTTAGCATATAATAGAGATTTCAACTCTTCAGTTGAGCACTTCGTTGTTTGTCTAGGCTCAAGAGTAGGTAGTCGTTGTGGCGGTGGAGTTGGACTCACGTGCTCCATGACTGATTTTCCCTTCAGTAGTCTCTTTAGTTCATCCATCTGGTTGTGCATCGAGGCTTGCACTGCAGCTAAAGCACCAGCCAATATCTACGTAGCTGTTTCGGGTAAAGGAACGCTAGGGGCACTGAGCCTACCTGTTGGCACGACAGTTGAATCAACTGTGTGACCTACATTTGGTGTTGGCATTGGTAGGATTTCCATAATGCCCTCGTGAAGTATCTATAGAAGATACCATTATGGATGTTCCAGTGAGTTCACTAAGAAGCGCAGATTGAGCAACAGATGCTCCATGTGTATGTATCCTAATAGTTGTATTAGTCTCTAGACTCGACGTGCATAAAAATGATGTCGTAGCCTGGGGGCGCGGTCTACTTATTTCAATATCCATACTCTTCGAGTGAGAGGTGGATAGTAGATGTGTTACATCCCTGTGATCTGATGAAACTAACACCTGTTGAGAGGTGCTAGAGTGGATGGGAGGGGTGTGCATTTGCGTAGCTGGGTCCACTATAACTTGTTCAATACCGGATCCCGACGGATGGGACCCGATAGTAGATGTGGTTACCCGACTTATGGTGGTTTGGGAACGGTCCTGATGTTTTTGGGTCCGTATCTCATGTTCGGTCCCACAACTCACTCTCTCCTCATTTTCAATTCCAACCTCATCCATCCTTATATCAATGACTATTGTTGAAATAATTTGATCAAGATCCATGACAGCAGTATCATAGATCGATTCTTTCTCCGTGCTGGACTCCGTAATCTATGGCATTACACCGATGTGACTTGGTAGGCGTTTAGCGTCATCGGACGTATCATCATCGTCTGAGGAGTTAGAATCCTTTGAAGACGATGAGGAGTCAACGACAATTGGCTCTCCATCATCCGATGAAACATCTTCATCTTTAGAAGAGTTAGAAGCAGAACCAGAGGCACCTCCATCTACGTCCCCACCCTCTGTCTTTTTCTTGCTTACTACCTGGACCTACCTCCCCACCTACCTCAGGGCTCGGTCCTTTCCGGTTTTGTCATTTCGGAAATCCTTTCTTCAAGAAAAGGTGGAACATTTACTTTTGGTTCAATATGATTTTCTCTATGTTCCGGTTCACTTTGGGAAAGTTTTTCCTTAGTGTAGCTTCTAAAGTAGTCATCCGACAAAGGTTGTCTGACATATGGATATGACTCATTCAGTCTAGCATACATAAAAGGAAGTTGCATTTTGTCGAGTCTTTTCCTGTTAGCATATTCTCTTGCCTCAACTTCAGAAGATGATGGAGTGAACTTCATTCGATATTTAGGATCCAGTTTCATGAAAAGATAATTATACAGTGTAAAAACTTGTGAAACTGCCTTTTTCCAAGTAGCTTGGGTTTTCAAACACCAAGCCAACTTTGGGTTGATAATATAAGAATTCTTTTGGTTTGTTCATTAAAATTGTTTGATCCGTTTAACCTCTTTTCGCAAATCTTTCTTCAAGATTCTGAAGTTTATAAATCAAATTAATATTTTCATAATGTACATTTCGTACATTAAAGCATATTCATTCGTTTCTCTCTTCGAGAGAATTAACTTATCTGATAACTTAGAAATCTGTTCAGTCAGGGTCTTAGAAACATTGTCTTTATTGTTAAGAAATCTCTCATATTCTTCTTTTAAAGATTTAATCAATAGTAAATTTTGAGCTTTTTCACATGAGAGAGTGATAATTAACTCATGATTTTATTTACATTTGGTTTCCCAAGAGGCACTCAGTTTCTTTTCCTTTTGGAGCTTGCCTTCAAAAGCAATTATTTTATTCATTAAATCCATGATCTTTTCCTCAAACAGAGACATAGAATGTACCTTGGAATAATCGGAGTTGCAAGATCCAACATCATCATCATCGAAACTCTGAGCGTCAGAGTCATTAGTCATGAAGAAGATGTGCACGTCTGCTTTGTCATCATCATCACTCTCTGAAATTTGCAGCCAATGATCATCTTCAGCCATTAGTGCTTTCCCCGTTTTTTCCTGCTTGGCCATGAGCATCTTGTTTTTGTAGTAGTTAGAGTCCCTGACGACTGGCTCTGACACTCCTTAGCATAATGCCCGGTTCTTCCATAGTTATAGCACTTCTGAAGTTCCTCAATTATCAATTCAACCGTCCTTTTCTTTGTATTCAGGTTTCCTTAAACTCGAATCGGGTTTCCTTGAACTTGAAGAGGTCCTCAGTTTGTTGAACAAAGGCTTCTTGTAGAATTTCTTCTGGAAATCCTTTGTCAGAAGAAGCATAGCTTGTTTGATGTCGTTCAAGTCGGAGTCGGAACTATTATATGCTTTGTCAGTGTCGGACTCTTCACTATCTTCCTTCTCTGCCTTTAAACTTTTGGAAGCATACCTCTGGCCCTTTTCAGCAGCAACAAGAGCTGGGGGATCCACCGATGATTTCTCGCTCTTCTTCTTGCCTTCAATTTTCCCCAAAACTTCTTCTTCATTCTGCAACGTCGTCTCATAAATAACGTGAATGTCTATTCTGATAGAGACTTGCTTTGACTAATATGAGAAGCAAATCTCTTCCATTCTGGTTGAAGATTGCTCAGAAACTTGATGTTGTTCGCTATCAGAGTCTTCTGTATCCCTTTCTTTCTAAGAACATTCAATAGATTGCAAAACCTCTCGTAGACAGACTCAAGCATCTCACTTTCTCTTTGTTTGAAGTTCGTGTAGCTTTTGAGACAGTTAGTCACTTTGATTTGAGCACCAATACTGCTTCTCTATCTAGTCCCACATGGTCTTCCCATTTTTTTTGTGACTATCTATACTGGTATAGATATCATTTGGTAGACCTTGCAGAATGTAGGACCTTATCATCCTATCAACATCAACTCGTACCCTTTCCATCTCTGTCAAGGAAGCATACTCTCTCGGCACTTGTTGTTGTACAAGGATTCGTGGATTGGCATTAGGAGTAGCCAGTATGATGTCCATGAAGATGGTTAGTCCATCTCTCAAGGATTCTCTCATCAAAAGACCAAGTCCCTGTCTGTCGATAAAATCAAGGAATTTGTCCTTCCATTTAGGATAATCCCCTCTGAACAGGACATGAGGTTTTGTGTCCGAACCGATAGCCATTGCCTCTCGAGATGACATTGTTATTAATAATCAATTGATTGTAGATCAATTGGTTGAAATACTCAGAAAAATAACTCAGAAAACACAAAATGATAATTTTTGTCGCACCCAACTGTTTGTCGCACCCCACTTGTGGAACTTTTCCCACCCCAATACTTATCACACCCTACTCCTTCTCGCACCTTAAACTTGTCGCACCCACTTTGTCGTACATAAACGTGTCGGGTCAAACTTGTCGGATCCAAACTTGTCATATGGAACGGGGTATGGACAGTATCTTATCGCATATAAAGGATGCGATAAAGTGTTTATGTCGGGTCAAACTGATGCGATGAATGTGTTTTATGGGTCAAGCTAATGCGATAAGTCTAGGTTGTCGGGTCAAGTCTATGCGATACCAAGAAGTTGTCGCATCAAAATGATGCGATAAAACCTAGTTGTCGCACACAACTACGCGATGACAATGAATAATAAATATGCGATAACTTGGCAGTTCTTAAGGTTTTTGGCAGATTTTGAAATTTTTCACAAATACAGTCCAAAACCTTTCAGTTAAGGATATATAGGCTCGAAAATCAAAGCCTTACAACTTTAATTCTCGAGATACAACCCATAACTGAATAAAAGCCAATAAAACAGTGAACTAGAACTCACAGACGTGGTTTTCCAAGAAATGGGGCTGAGTCTTCTTCCAATGCTGATCTTCTGCGCTGGTACCAATTGTTGTTTACCTAGATGATTACAAGACAATAATATAACATTAACACAATGGAAATAGCAAATCAGTCGGCTTCTATTGATTCAAAATATGAAATACAAAATATTGGTTTTGCCTTTGGTGGCGCTTCTCAATAATAAGATGATAATACAATAAGGAGTTGACCTACTCTACAGACTAGGGAGCTATATACATACCTTGATGGTATTTACATTTTTGATCCCTCTACTTTATTACAAACAAAATATAAACCTAACAGTACGCATATCCCATCAATGTCTTTTGATTATTTTATTTGACGATAAAAATGGACTGTTTTGATGTTAATAGAAGTTGCACAAAACGAGTTGTTACAATGACAATGGTGGTCAATCCCACACAATTCAGTCTACAAGACATAAGTAATATGTAAAATGAACTTGCATAAAATAAGGGTAGATCATTACATTAAAGTAAAAGCATAATGTTATAATCGATGCCCAACCGTACAAGCACCACTTGCACAGATTTCATGCGTTGTTGAAGAAGTAGAAAAGCCAAAAACAAGCATGGATGAGAGAGTGTGTGCTAATCGCGTGGGTTGATTTAACAGGTTAAAATAAACAGTTGCTTAAGCAAGGGAACGACTCGTTTCAAAACAACGAACAACGAGTCTTTTTCTGTAATAAATGAAGTTTAGGGACCAAATCCGTAACTTACTATAACTTACTATAATCTTGAGATCTTTTAAGATAAATAAATAAAAATTGGAATTATGATTTATGAAAAAGTTGAGCAATGTCGAATGATAAATGCAGTTGGAAATGAATGTGAAAAAGTAGGTTAATCATAGAACCTTCACAAAGACCTAGAGATATCGGCAGCAATGGCGACCGAAGAGGAAAGTGCAGTGAAGGAGCCTCTGGATCTCATTAGGCTCAGTCTTGACGAGCGTATCTACGTCAAACTTCGTTCTGATCGTGAACTCCGTGGCAAGCTCCATGTATGCCTCTTTCACTCACGCTCTAGCATATTCGATTTCATTAGGTTTACTTTTAGATGACTAGGGATTTTTGAATTCTTTTAATTAATCCTTCATCTATTGTTTTTTGTATGGAAAACTTGATTTGAAATTTGGTGTTGTGTATGAGGAACTTCTCCGGCAGTTGCTTTTGACCCCTAATTTCTCAGTTACCGTAATATGAAAATATAGATTTCTTTGTATTATTTCACATAATTTCATCTGTATGTGTATATTTCAAAGTGATTTCATTTTCTGCATCCCATTTTCACGATGTGAGGCAAATGAAACAGGCAACACAAGGCAAAATTTGCCTCGCCTGATGATCTTAATTCGTGGTACTTGTGGATGTACCCATATGCATATATTTTTGGTAGTATAATTGTCTGTTACTAGTTTATCCTTGAAACGTTCTTGTAGAAATAGAAAGTAAAAACCTAAAAACTCATATACAAAATGCTGTTATTGACTAATTTAGTTGTTGTGTTCTCTGTGTCGTGCAAGTTTTATTTGTAACTTGTGTTTAGAATATGTTCACTTCAGTTAGATTGATTTTATTTTAACTTTGTTCTGTTGATCTACATTGTTCTTGTGTTAAAAGTGGCTTTTGTTTCGTGGATTTATTGGTACAAGTACAAGGAGAGCATGTGACCGTACATAGTTTCCAAAACATAATGAGTATTTTTGTACCCATGAGGAGCCATGGTGGTCCCGCCTGACCGCCCTACCCGTTGTACCTGCCGATTGAATAGGTATTACCACGGATCCACCCTATTTGACCCATTGCCAGGTCTTGAGACAAACCCATCAAGTAGAGAGACTTGTCATGGAGATTGCTTTTTTGAAAGAAACCCTCTCTTTCTTTAGTAATGTGTTGGCTTTGCCTTTGGTTGGGATCTGTATATGATGTGTTGCCAAACAGGGCACATTGTAATACGATCATAACTACATATAGAAGATAAGAAGGCTGAAATAAGTAAAAGAGAGAATATGTATGTAGAAGAAACCCTTGTAGAGGAGTGAATGAGATGCGTATGTCTAGGGAGTTCTCCAATTGGGGAATCATAAAGGGGGACTTTATTATTCTCATGCTTAATGCTAAGCAGGTGAACCATAGAACTCATGGATTTATATAATCAGTTTGGGTTTCTAGATGATGTTGCTTCACAGTCCTTATTCTTGTTATGATCACACTCTTTGAGTAATGTACAAACACAAAGTAGTAGTAAAGTTGAAAGTCGTCGACTAGTCTAGAAAAGTTTCAGTATTTTGCTGTCTGGCATGGGGATTAATTGATGGTTTGCTGTTACTTGTTAACTTTGAGCAGTTATCTATCTTTTGACTGTTGATGTGCAACGTTTAGGCTTACGATCAGCATTTGAACATGATTCTTGGGGATGTTGAAGAGATTGTTACGACTGTTGAGATTGATGACGAAACTTATGAAGAGATTGTCCGGGTATGCATTCTTTTCCTTTTCTTTTATTTGTATACTATTGGCAGTAAGTAGCAGGTTATTAGTTATGTGGGTGTTTACGGTTATTGTTGGATTGTGATTGCAGAGCACAAGGCGAACGGTTCCATTCCTTTTCGTTAGAGGAGATGGTGTGATTTTGGTATCTCCTCCATTGCGAACTGCTTGAGGGTGGGTTCGGTATCACATTTATATATTTATCAGGTGAGAGGTGATATCAACATATGCAGCAGCCCATCTCTGTATCTCTAACCCCCAACTCAATGTATTACCAACAATTGAAATTGATTTGATGCTAGTTTTTGTGCATTGAACGAAGCAGACTTTCTTTACCTTTCCATTGGTGGTTTAGTTTTCTTTAACAAAATGGTGGGGTTTATATTGTATTACCATAATTACATT
The DNA here is from genome assembly GCF_001531365.2 of Cynara cardunculus var. scolymus. Classification (NCBI taxonomy): domain Eukaryota; kingdom Viridiplantae; phylum Streptophyta; class Magnoliopsida; order Asterales; family Asteraceae; genus Cynara; species Cynara cardunculus. The sequence goes on from NW_020200807.1 coordinate 39,422, forward strand.
ATTTATGATTAAATTTTATCATATTTGAATTTCTAATATTGTTTAATCTATACTATATTACTAGTTGTGTACCCGCGCAATGCGGCGGGATCCATGAATTTTAACGATTTTGAAGTTGCACTGGTTTTATAAGATAAGATTTAACGATGATATAGGTTACACTTGGTCTTTATATATTAATCCAATTTGAATAAATAAGAGTTATGGTTTCAATTACAGACTATCGATGAAAAAAATTGTATGACAGTTTAAAATCCAATATATTTAAAATCCAACATATTTAAACGACTCCACAAATGTGTTCGATTTACACCAAGAGCAAAGAACCAAGAAACTTGAGTTTTAAGATAAATACTCAAAACCAATAAAGAAAACTACAAATTTGACAGATCATAAGCAATGAAAAGACCAAAAAAGATGGGTTTTAAAATGAAATTTCAACTGTTTACCCTCTTTCTTGTCCATAAATTAAAAAAAACCCAAGAACATATTATACAATGCAATTTGGACATCCTAACCCCAAAATATATAGTATATATATAAATAAATAACTATAAAAGTATAAATCGTAAATATTAAAAAT